>NC_141763.1:103220053-103524666 GCF_982258835.1 Parasteatoda tepidariorum
TATTTTATACTTTTCTAAACCTTAATCAAATTTCGATATTTTGTCTATAAAGTTCCAGAAATAATTACCTGCATTGTTTATTATACTAATAATAAAAAGAACTATGCTTTGTAGAAATTTACACGATAAAAATTTTATTTTCGCATATTTTTTTAAGAAATAAATAAATAAATATGTTTTTCTTTTTATTAAAAAAAAAATCAATATTTTAAACCTTTTCGCAATCTGATGCATCCTATCAAACGATCTTTAAATTTAAAGATCTAATCAGCACCAATAAATCATACCGTGGTGGGATTTTTGAGTAAAATACATATAGGCTCTCCAAAATTTTCGAGAAATAGTACTTATCGAATCAAAAATGTAAAAATACACGTGCGTAATATTTTCAATCGATGCAGTCAATGATGTTAAACTGGATCACCCTCTGGGTTGGATCAGAGAAAACTCTAAAATCTTAAAGAAAGAAAGAAAAAACTTTTTTTCAGCAGGTTTGGAATTTTTGAAATCAGTATTCCAATTTGTTCTACAGGTTCATAGGTGATTTCAAAATGAAGATTGAGACGTAAAAATTGTTTGAAATAGATATACTTCGATAAATGCATGTCAGATCAAAAGAATAAAATTGGTCTTCTATTTGTTGATATTTTGAGAAACCTATCTGACTACTACCAAACTCGTAACGACGTCATATTGTCATCTTTGCACCAGGAGAAGAGTGGAAGAACTCAAATTTGGCATTTATGACAGCATCTTTTAAGATTATATTTCATAGGTATATTTTTAGATTTTTGATGCCATGTGTGCCTTTATCAACAGATGTTTAAATGGACCTTTTCTTAGATCAATGCACATAAAGAGAAATACAAAACTGCTAATGTATAAAACAATTCAATTCCTTTCTAGTTAAAAAGAAGAAAAAAAATTTCAAAAATCCAACTGAGTTCTGTCGCGCAATAGAATAATGAATGATAATTTTATTTTCTCTAACTAAATACATGTAGAGCTGAAGATGGAGTATACGAAACCTTAATTCGGAAATGTTAGCTAATATTAAGATATTTTCAGCTTTTTTATAACAAAATTGACACCAGTTTTTAATTTTTTTCCATGTGCGTATGAACTTTGCAACAGTTTTTTTTGTATTTAGTGTTACACTTAGTTTACAGTTTTCTTATGAAACGGCGGTTTTATAAAACGACTTATATAATGCTCTTTCTGAGGGGCGAAATAATTGAATTATGAAGCTCTGAAATAATAAAGAGACAAAAAACGTACAGTCGCAAAAAAAAAAAAAACAAAAAAAAAAAAAAAAAAACCTGACCATTTTGAATAATTTTTGATCTAATGATTGGACTTTCAATTTCTAAGACTCAATCTTAATGGTTCGAGAGGGTGACATCAAATAGGTTAATTAATAAGTGCAGACGATATTTTAAATTACGAAATCAGACACAAAAACGTATTTTCTCTGAATAAACATAGCTTTTTTCGACCATTATTAAATAAAATAATAAAAAAACAATAAATATTAACTAGAAATTATTTTTTGCATGGAATTATCTTTCGATAAACGAATTTTATAATTGTTAGCAAAATTTTTTCAATTCGCTTAAAAACTTCTTGAATTATAGCGAAACACACAAAAAAACAAAATTAACATTAAGGGATTCAAGTTTTGGGGACCCTATTTTCCAGATTGCGACTATCCCATATATTTTTGGGGTCAGAAATCCGAATCTGTTGAAAAAAGGGCATGTTTATTTAGAAAAAGTACGTTTGTGAGCCTGATTTCGTAACTTTATTGTCTGCACTAATTAATTAGCATATTTGACGTCACCCCCTGGAGCCATTCAGATTGAATCCTAGAGCGTGAAGATTCATTCTTTAGATTAAAAGTTATTCAAGGTGGTCCATTTTTTTGCTTATTGTACATTACGATTTTATTTATACACACTTCAATGCCACTTGAAAATTACAATGGGAAGTCATTCATAGAATTTCACTATATTCACATTATAAAGTTCAATGTTTGGAGTCACACTGTATACTGTAATGTTAACTTGTAAATGTGGGCAGAGTCTAAGACATGGCGAATGCCTTATATGATATACATAAGCGTTCGAAGTAAACTAAAAAAAATTATCTTAATCCAAATGTCTAGCTGTCGTTTTAACATCTCAAATAAAATTACTTTTCACATGGGTTAAAAGAAATGACGCATTACAATACAAGCATTAATAATATTCAGCAGCAAAAAAATATATAGATGAAAAATTGTAATAAAAATAAAAATAAAGCGTTATAATTTCACGAAATGCTCTAAGGGAAGACATTTATTTAAAAAAATATATATTTATCTTCATATAAATAAAATTTTGCATATAAATGAGAATTACTTATATCCAACCTTGAACTTTAAAATTTGGCAACAATGTTTAACAGAACACATTTCAATGGTTAAAATGAAATATAAATATACCCAAATATTAACTAAATAATTACAAAATAAGGAAATCGCTTTCGTGTAATTCTGTGTAGGTTAACAAACAGGAAATCTGATTCCCCCTTTTTTATTTCTCTGAAGTCAACATTAGAATAAATTTATAAAATCAAATATTTAGATTCGCATGCTTTTAACCAATATTTAACAAAAAGAGTTATAATAAATGAATTAATTAAAAAAAAACATTAATCTTAGGTTTTGTTTAGCTCACAAGTTAAAAAAAAAAAAAAACTTACGAGTTCAAAGTATGAAAATTATTTTTGTCACAAGTTTGATGAATGATGATACACTAACGCCATAAAACTTAGTCAAATAAAAAGTTATTTGTAAGAAGGAAATACATTCTAAAATTATGTTTAAAATCAGCATATTTCATTTAAAAAAAGTTTACTTACACTTAAATGCGTATGATTTCTAGAAACATTATTCAGCAAATCTTCTCTTCCTCGTAAGAACCAGGGATTTTTAAATTCATGCAAATGTCTCTTATTTCTTATCGTTCTCAAGTCAGTAGTCTTTTTAAATCCATAAAGATTTAACTGCCTGATGAAACTAGCAATTTTATTGCTTTTGCAGAAATCTTTGTTAATATCCAAAAAGTTTCTTTTAAAATTATTAAGATCGAAAACGATTCCATTTCCACTTTTATTCCAAATCACAGAATCCACTTTCGGAGAATTAACGATTTTATATAACTTAAATTGAAATCGTTGGAGACTCGGCATACCGAATTGATTTAGTAGAATTGTAACTCTCAGGCTTCTTGTTAATGTCTGCGTGTTAATTTATTTCATTATTTTACTGTTTTTATCTAACATTTTCCCGCCAAATGGTCATATAATATCGTCTGCATTCTTTGAAAGAATTAATTATTGTTTTCAATAAATATATTTATGTTTTTACTCAGTAAATAATCGTCTGCTAATGTTTTATACTGCATTAATCGTCTGCAAGTTTTTACAGAAAAAAGAAAGAGCTATTAGACCTTTATTTATTTAACACACTTTTGGATTTATTATGCTTTCCGAATTAATAAATTATTTCATTTTTTCTTTTCCGCCTTTCCCTTTTTTTCAAAACGAAATCTAAAATTTCTAAATATACATTGTGTGAAAGCTACATTTCATTGATAAAAAATATAGAATGAAATAAGATAGTCAAGTATTAAAATTTTAATGAGGATTTATTTAGGAAAAGAACTTTATTGAATTGCTCATTTTCCTCTACAACTATTTTAAACATTTTCATTATATATAATGCGAACTCATAAGAAACAATGAAAAATTATTGCAGTATTTAAAAGGAATAAAATGCGTAATGACTTCAGAAAGGAAAAAAAAAAACATTCTTTCAAATGTTCCAACTATCCCCGTAATGTCAGTTCACTTACATATATTGTAATGACTTTTGTTTAATATTTGCCAGTACCAATGAAACAAGAGACATGTAAGAGACAAAAATTAAATCCACTCTCACTTGATCGTTTATATTTACATTGTCATGATTTTTGACAGTACGATTTTAAATTTCGAGTCTTGTCGCTGTAGACGGCATGTTATAAATATAAACAAGTGTTCCTTTTGTTGTAAATTAAGAATATGATAATAATAATAAATAAAAATAAAATAAATTTAAATGAAATAAAATAATGCATTAGCTTAATATATAGCTCAAACGAAATGTTCGCTTTTGGGTACAAGTAGCGTATTTATCTAAGGACACAGTATACAAGGTGTTCCTTAAACAAAGCTATGATTTTTTTAAATTTTTTTTTTAAGAATCCGTGTCAAACATTAAGTTAAAGAATAAGCATAATAGGAAAAGCAAATTAAAGTTTAATTGAGGAAAATACAAAATTGTTATACTAATCTGACTTGTCAAAAAAAAAAAAAAAATTGCGGAATTAAAAGTATAAGAACCTGTCGGATTGCCCGAGAGAACAAAGAAGTGTTGAATGGCAATCAGACAAAACATTTTTTTGGAGTTTTAGGTGGTAATAAAAAAGATGTTGATGTTTTGAACTCCACCTTCCTCAATAGTAATTTTTTGGATTTCGAAAGCGTTTTTTTTTTTCCTTGTTTAAATATTAATTTGCTAACCATTATGTAGTAAGTACAGGAAATAAAATGCTAATAATGGTAGCCAGACATTACGTAATAAACATCCGTACTCCACTCAAGAGGAAATTAATTAGCCTCCGTCATTGAGAGATATAAGTTGTTCTTTTTTCTGCTAAATAAACGTTGTTGTTCCGATTCTTTTATTTTTACGTGCCTTACTTATCACGTACAGTGCTTACTTATCACAGTACTGACCGTCCTTAATAACTTTTGATCTAAAGATCCTACGTGAAGTTCTAGAACTCATTCTTAACGATACGAACGGGTAACCTAAAATATATGCTTATTAATTAGTGCAGACGATATTTTATGTTACGTAATCAGGCACAAAAACATATTTTTTCAGAATAAACATACCTTTTTTTCGACGGATTTAGATTTCTGACCCCCAAAAATATGGGGGGTCATATTTCACCATATTTCGCGAACTTTTGAAGCGAATTAAAAATATTTTTGCAAACATTTATAAAAATTCGTTTATTTAAAGGTAGTTCGTTCTATGCAAAAAATAAGCTTTATATTTATTATTATATTTAATAATAGTCGAAAAATAATGAATTGTAAGATAACATTTTACATCATTTTAAAGTATGTTATTTTGGTTGGTTGGTTGGTGTCGTATCCTCTATTGAATCATATTTCATGGTGTGCTTGGATAGTTTTTGTTATTTCTATAGCATTAAGTGATTACAAATCCTCCCCAACAAGCACACAACTTTTGGGCTAGTGAAGGGACAATGCCGGCTCACCTAAAGTGCCATTACGGCGGGCTTTTCATTGCCGTATCGGTTCCGTTAATAAAGTGAAATCTGGGCCAGAATGAGGGCCAGTGCATGGCATTTCAGGCAAACTTCTGGCAATCGTTGAAGGACCGGGACTATTTTGTTGCCTCTGGATTGCTTTGCCA
The DNA here is from genome assembly GCF_982258835.1 of Parasteatoda tepidariorum. Classification (NCBI taxonomy): domain Eukaryota; kingdom Metazoa; phylum Arthropoda; class Arachnida; order Araneae; family Theridiidae; genus Parasteatoda; species Parasteatoda tepidariorum. The sequence continues at coordinate 103,225,587 of NC_141763.1, forward strand.
TTTTTGCCTGTTAAATACCGGGGAAATTTTTTTTTTTCACAGAATAAAGAGAAAATTGCCGTAAAGGCTTTTATTGAACCTTTATGATGTCTTTTTTGCCTTTTTATCAAAAGCTGAATACGTTCACTGGCATACGTCGTTGCCTCGCTTGCCGTTAAGGCACCTTAACTGTAGGCTGATTAGAAAACGTCTATGCCGTTTTCGCCTATATCGCACCTTTATTTCAGGTGTTTAGGCGAACTTCTTTGCCTTATTTACCAATGCACCACCCTTAACTCACCTCAAACTCGGTTCAATAGAAAGTTTTAATGGCGTCCTTGCCGGTATCACACCTTTATTTTAGGTGTCTCGGCATTTTTTTTATTTTTTATTATTAGAACTTAGCTTTTAATTTCAAAGGCTTCTTGCTGCATTTTGTTACAATTCTTATTTAGGGAACATAAATTGTCACGAGTGTTTGTTCTACTCGGCTGATATCAGTGATAGTAATTTATTGATTCTTAGCTTTTTATATTGTAATATAACAACAACTGTCATTACATGCATACTGTTTTATGACAATATAAAAAACAAAATGGTGTAAAACAATTATTTAATTTATAACCAAATGTCCAATGAATCTTCGTACAATAAAATAGACTTTTTTTTATTTCATTTTAAACAATTATAAGCGCTATCATTTAAAGTAGAAGCATATAAAAAAAAATCTTTTTGAATTGAGTATTTAAATTTTTTAAGCATTTTGAGATAGAGGAAATTAAGTACAAATTTTTATTCTAAAATAAAACACAATGCAACTCAATAAATAAGTTATTTAAGTTTTTAAAATAATGCTTATATATTTAAAACCTACATCTAGCTTTTATTGATAGAAACTTACACACAAAAGTTTATTTATCCTATAATTTTGTGTATATTCATCAAGTCATTAATTTTATTAAATATTAGATAAACAGTATATATCATAAATAGTTTTTTCAAAAAAAAAAATATTTTGTACTAGTAAATAATACACCATTTTAGTAATTTTAAATATATAAAAGCAGGAATTTTAACAACAATAAAGCTTAAAATAAACCATGAAGGAGTTTTATTTCCTTGTAACAAATCAATACATCTGTATACACTATTTACATATGGACAAATATATTTTCTTTATCCCATTCCAGAAGCTTTATTTCAATGAGCCTTTTTCCTGCAAAAAATAAAGCAATTTATTTTACTATAGATATATTAAATGTTCACAGAAAAAAAAATATCATTGATTTAAATCAACTGATTTATTAAAAGCCATGGATTAAGACAAGCTGATTATTTTTACAAAAAATTATTAATTTAATTATAAAAATATGATATTGAATTTAGTTAATAAATATGCATTCTTTAGGTTGCATTTTAAAAAAACAACTAAGATCTGATTTCAGAGATAATGATAGTATTTCACTAAGAAATAATAAAAGAGATATGTATGTAAATTATTATAGTCATACATCCCTTTAATGATTATACTTAAGAAAAGTATTGATTTAAAGAAATAGATTTGAAAAAAATCAATTACTTAAATAAACTTATCATTTAACTATTATAATTATAAATACTTTTTATACTATGTAACTAATAAAAACATTATTTATAGTATGTTTAATTCAAGTCTTCTTTTTTTTCCATTAATAAGGTTATTTACTAAGAAATGGTGAAAGGGATATGCAAGCAAATTATTATTTTTTAAAATAGATCAACTGCCAAACATATTAAAATTATTCACATTTCATTTTTTAATTATTTAAATGCAGTTCATATATATGTAGCTCATAGATATCAAGACTTATTCTACCCAAAGTAATTTAAAAAAGTTTTTTCAGCAATGCAATCTGATCTAAACTAATTTAATCTGCTTTAGATATCTAATTGAAAAATAGTATCACAAACTTTAACATTCATTAGCAAATTGAGAATGAAAAACATAATTATAATTCTATTTATTCAATTAGTTTTGTAATAATTAAATAATTTTAACCATCTTAGTTAGAAATGTTAACTATTGTAGCTATAATAATATTTTAAAGTAATGTTAAGTGTTATGAAAACAATTCATTCAATGTTTTGAATGGTAAACGTAGAAAAAAAATTTTTTTTTAAATGATTTTCTTAAACCCAACAATTTATTAACAATATTCATGTTATATTTAATTTTATTTAATGCGACATTATATTAATAACCAAATTGCTGGTACATTATACATTTATCAGTTAACTGTAAAAAAAAATTAACAAAAAAGTATAATTTGCTCTAAATATAAATTTTTTAATTCCAGAAACAAAGCTTGAATAATTTTTTTAATTCTATTAATGAGCGATTCGTAACAGTTTGAGATTGATAATTAGGAAATGTTAATAGTACTTCTGTAACCAGTATCAATTATTTAATATTATTTCATACCAATATTTATTTAAAATCTGCAATTAAATTCGTGACATCCTTAATAAATTACTTTTAAGTGGAGTTTCAATTATTTTGAAAGGAAGGCAAAGTAAATATATGTGTCTTGGCATTTATATATATATATATATATATATGTATATGTATATATATATATTACATCAGAAATACAAATCTTTTGATTATTCAAACTGATAGTTTTAGGAACTGCATTAGTATTTGTAGAATATGTGATAACAAAAACAACAAAATCGAACACAGACATTGTCAGAAATCAGAGCAAAAAGCTAAAAAAACATGAGAATAAAGTTTTTTTTTCTTTATCAGGAATTCAGAAATTTCAGGACTATGAACTCGGATATTATTTAACTTATTAAATAAACTATTATGCTAAAATAAATGGAGAGAAAATTTATACTTTATTATTAAACTATTAGTATAAAAACTTACTTTTATTATATCTTTCCTTATCAATTTTGTATCTTTTTTATCAAATAATTATAATGCACCATATAAGAAAACACTTTTTAATTATCATTCATATAAAATATATATGATATATTGCCTTAAATATATAAAAATTTATATTATGTTAATGGATTAAAAAATAATTATGTTCCATGAAATTTAATTACATACTAATATCATAAATTATACACATCTAAATAATAACATTAATTAAACAATATTGAAATATAGCATTTCTATATTACGGGCAAGCAAGGTAGAAAATCATTCTTTATGGTATCACTAAAATCAAATTTAAATGCTGAATGTTTATTTTGCTTGCTAAATAAAGCTGCATACTTAAATATTTAGTTCTTTCCTTTTTTATTAGATATTTTGTTAATATATTTAAAGAAAAGAGTGGATATTTTTAGTTGTTTATTGAAAATATTAATTAATAGTTAAAGGAATAGTTAAAAGCTATGAAAGACCTTGAATTGGCTCGGTTAATTTCAATTGGCTTAAAATAATGTTCCACAAATTGTTTTAAAAAAACACAAAACCCCCAGTTTAAACAAAAAAAACTGGTTTCTTTTCAACCATATGGTAACCTAAGGTAAAATATAAATTTATTTCTTACCATCCTTTTTGTTGATTTTTAAATTTTGAGTTTTATCTTCATTGTTGATCTTCCATCCTGACTCCCTATGAAAGAAAAAAAAAACTATAATTAGAATATGATAGTTGTAAAATTAGTTAAAACAAAAACAACAAAATCGAAACATTAAAAAAAAAAAACTGTTTCTAAAATCATGTATGAAGATTAATGTAAATATTTTTATTTCAGTTATGGAATATGACAATAAGTTCATTGTTTATCATTTATCTTGTTTATACTCTAAGCATGTGGTGTGTTAGAGGAACTAAATGTGAATTGGTAAATTCAATAAAACTTAGCACGAGCTTGTAGGGGAATACTTTTAGCCTTTCAGCCCAAATTTAATGTGGACAAAGTTTTTAATTTTTTTCATGTATTTTTTTTAAGTAAAAAATATTTGCTAAAATAATTGCTTTAATACGAATATTATATGCTGGTGAAACTTATGGAAAAATGAAATGTTATATAATATTATCATTTCAAATAAAATAACGAAAAATATTTCGTTATTCATTCATAACTTTACGTAGTTATTTTAACAGTAAAAATAATTTCTTTTAAAATTTTGTTTTCTAACTAATTAAAAAAATAGAATGATAAAAAAATGTTATAACAGGCATGAAAACAGAGAAAACAAATACTAAAATATCGTAATGATATAAAATTGTCAGCACATCTTTTCACCTAATTTATACATTTATAAAGTGCATTTTTCATTTATTACGAAACCTTATTAAGAAATTATTAAATAAGAATATTGCAAAAATATAAATATAAAAGCTTATATGAGTAATAAAAACACTTGTTATTAATAAAGACTGTGTTAGAGAAATACATAAAGTGAACTTAATTTTGATAAGCACAATAATTATTAATTAAAAAAATCAAAATTCTTTTGCAAATCAAAAATATGTGATTTAATTGAAAAAAATATTAATATTTAATGTTTCACTATGTTCTTACCTTATTTAGCTGTTGATGGCTGTTGATCGCTGGATTAGCATTTCTTGGATCTTTCGCCCTGTCTTTCCATAAAAGAAAAGGAATAAATTAGAGTATGATCGTCATAAAAACAGTTAAAAATCAACAAAATCAAAACTGTTTCTAACTAATTATATTTTATAATTTTTGTTAAAAACAATTTTTTGATTTAAATGAAATTAATTTTGATTTAAAGGAAAGAGAAGGATCATATATTAAAATTACGGCGAATATTTATATTTTTGGTAACTGACGATAAGTTGAATGTTTACCAAATTTTACCTTACCAAATTTTCTCTTAAAATTTTTTTGATTCTAATTTAGAAAAAGAACTAGTCTTTTAGCCAATTAGAATTAAAATAAATAGATAAATTAGAATTAAAATAAATAGACAAATTCTAAATAAAGCTTTTGTTAGTTAGGGCTCCCTCTCAATTTTAAAAATATAATTTCCTGAATTTTTGAGGAATAGTTTCCAACAATTTTTAGATTATATATTTCCACTACACAGTTATCATCATAAATTTTAATTAAACAATTAATAAAAATTCCTTTTTGTAGAAAATGTATACACTTTCTTAAACACAAAATTGTCAAAGTTGAAGGCTGAACAGGTATATTTTAGAATTAACAACCATTTAAAAACTCAAAATAGTAAATTAAGAAGAAGATAAATTACATGAGATAAATTATAGATTTTGCACAATAACTGGAAAAAAAGAATTAGTAATCGTCTTTATAGCATTGAGGACCAACAATATTTAATACAAAAAGCTTTATTTTATGAAAAAAATTATTATACAGAAAATATTATTATACTTATGAATAAATTTTAAAAATAATAACCATGAAATAATATTCTAATTTCTATTCAAAAAAATTGAACGTAATTTTAAATTAAATTTGCTTTATAAAAAATTCAGTTTTACAACATAATAATTTTATAACGAATTAATTCATTTTAAAACAAATTTAATCGTAAAATTAAACTTAATATAAAGATTTGAAATGTTCTTATACCTCTACAGCAATTCATTAAATGCAAAAGAAGTATAAAAACAACAAAATAAAAATTAGAAATACTGTCCTTCTATTTAATATGTCATTTTGTTATTTATTTATTTAGAACAAAGAATATATTATATTGAGTATCAAAACAAATATTTAAATTGTTTAAAAATATATTCTGAAAATACTCAAAAAAACTTTAAAAGTGGAAGTGTTTAGTGGAACAATTTTTACATGTTTACCAACGTTATTATTATTTTTTTTAATTTAAAAAAGTCAAAGCAGAAAAATATCAAAATTAAAGTATAATTTAAATATAAAGTAACTAATTAGAGATGAGAAAATTTAAACTCTTACTATTTATTTATTTATTTTATGGTGGTTCAAAAAAATATTTCTTCTTATATCTAACCAAAATTATTATTTGAAACAATAAGTGACACCCGCGGTTTAGATAATTCAAATAATGTTTTTTAACAATCCTTCAGAGAAAAAATATGGCTACCGAAATGAAGTAAATTATTAAATTAATCAATGCTTCCGAAAAATGAAAGAAGCATTTTTAATTAAAGCATAAGAAATCATAAATTTTTCTTTTATTAGATAGAGTTAATTGAACTTTTATTTATTAAAAAAATCGTCTAATTCATTTTAAAACTAAACTAGCAGCTTAAACTAAACAACAGGAAAGCATAAGATAAAATAGCCAACTGAAGTATTATAGTTATAAAACATAATTTCTAAAAACTTAGCAAATAAAATCAAAGCGAATTAAACTAATTTTAAAAAGCTATTTAATAAATAAGTTAAAAAAATTTTTAAATTACATGAACTAAAGAGAAAAAACTTGTTACTTACTTGTTACTTAGTGCCACCATTTCTATTTTTCGAAGAAAGAAGAAAACTAGGGGCTACGTTTATCTCCTTCTTTTTACACCCTTTTCGCCAAATGAATCTTTTAGCTTGTTCTAAACGTAGAAGTAATCAACGACCTCCTACTGAGCAGCTTTTCCGTACTTGAAAGGAATGTTTCTTAGAATTGGGGGTAGGGGACAAAATGTGCTTCCCCACATTCTTTTTAGTTCAAGGACTTCAAACATACTTATCTGGTGATTTCAAACCGTAATGAATATCTATTTTGAATTCTTAAAGACAATTTCTGGTCCTCATAATAAAAAATTAATCTGCACTAAAATATTTTATTAACTATTAGCAATAAGCAAGCTTACTAAATTAAAAAATTATTGAAGTCAAAATTCATTTGAGTACTTTTCGTAAGAAAAATTTTTAATACATATAAACTGGGAAATAATGCTTACATATATATTTTGATTTGCGAAGTAGTAAATTAGAATATCGTTTCTTTATAATGAACAGTAAAGATTCCATAATTAAGGACGTTTAAGTAAATAAACCATTTTTTAGGTTTCATCAGCTTTTTAACAATTTTAGTACATAAAAACACGTTCTACTTTTATGAATTATTTTTTATAAATAATTAAATAACTTTAATTGGGCAAATTTATTTACATTAGCAAACTGGTTTAGTAAAATATAATATTAGCACTACAAAATTATAAATTTTTAAAAAAATATTATATATTTTCGTCTAAAAGTCTTTATAAATCACTCCCCGAGTTAAGAATTTTTTTGTTTTTGTTTATGAATGAATGCATGACGACTGGTTTTTTTTATATCATTCAATTACATTACTAAAAAATAATTATATTTTTGGTTGAAAGCTAATGATCAGAAAGATTTAAAATCCTAAATAACCAACTGCAACAAATTCATTACCTTGGATACTTAAAGCAAAAATTTGAGGTTACTTTATTTTTCTACTAAATACTTACTTCTTTTAACTATCTTTATAAGGATAATGATGTTCTTTTAACTTTCTTACAGACGATATTCATACGATGAAATTCTATTTAGCTATGCATATTTATACTTTCTATGGCATTAAAATTCAGGATTTTTAAATTCTTTAACATAAAAATCGTAACTTTAACTTTAAAACTTTATTTTATTTACGTTTAAGCAACAACATTGATTTTAGAAATCCATTATTAGTTTTCAAACAGTTTTATTTAGTTTATATTTTAAATTTATACTTTGAAACACACTTATATACACGCAGTTTATATTTCAAAACATGCATCGAAATTTTTTGAAGTAACATCAGTTTTTATTTTGCTATTATTTGCATAGCTATAACACATGAAAAACGTTATTTTTTATTTTATCATTTGAAACTTTAAATATTTCATTAAATGCATAGTTAAAAATTACCTGTCTATTTTTTGTTTAAAAATCATTCCATTTATACAAAAATAAAAAATAGCAGGCTTTACCCTTTTCTTACTCCGCTCACTCCCGTAATTGCTTATCGTTCATTCATCATTGATTTTTTTTCTTTATATATACTTCCTTAAGCTGCAATATTTTTCACTTTTCGCAAAACACATAACATTTTATTTTCAAAATATACAAGTATTGCAGCTTTATGTAAGAACATTTTGCTAAGCATAATGAAATAGAGGATTTAATAAATTTGAAAAATAATTATCTGTACTTGAAAGAAAAAAAAACTTAAGGAATTTAGATTGTGTAACTCAACTGGAAAAAAAAAAAAGAGAAGTAATATTACTCGTTAACAAGACTTATTGAAGTTTAAACAGGGAACGGTTTTAGCGTTATTTATTAAGTTTATTGTTTTTAAAAATGTCAATATAATTATTAAGAGTGATATTAGGCAACAAACAAATCTCTCTCTCTCTCTCTCTGGCTGTCTTTCGCTACTTTTTATTGACAACAACTTGAGCGCATGTTTATAAAATAAATTTTTTATGACAATGGATAAATAGTCAATGGTCAATATTTAAAGCAAAAAAACTTAAAGAAAGATATAACGAATGAGTATTTAAATTTTCAATTGCTTTCAAACATATTGGAATTTCAAAACAAAATTCTTGTTAAGTTTACACATAAACCCGCCCTTTCAGCAAATTAAATTTTAACCAAGTTACCTTTCAGCCAACTACGCGAAGAAAAAGTTTTTCTTAAATTACCGCATTCTATGATAATAACATTTTTTCAAAACAAAACCATAGCTCTGTTAATAAAACCAAGTATTTAAACCATTTATTTGGTAATTTTTTTGTTAAAATGATAGCAGTTAACCGGATACTCTAGCTTTCAAAATTATAGCTCTTTTAACCTCACATTTAGTAAAAAATATAAAACTGAATAGTAAATTTTTCTGAACAAATGGTTTTTATACAGTGCTCTAAACTATCATGGTAAAATTATAAAATTTTACCACGTTTTTCGCATTTCAACTCATTTTATAAAATCTAAATTTTTTATTACTTTACCGAAAACATTACTAAACCACTTCGTTAAAAAATACTGAGCTTTTTGGTTTTTCCCTATAGCCGGAAATAAAGTAAGTTTTACAATATTTTGGTAGTTTTGATTAAATTTTCTTTTCTAGCAAACATATCAACCAATCGCAGTATTTTTTTATTAACAATTAGTGATTTTTAAGTTAACAATCGAAATCGAAATTTTCTCTACAACTCATCATAAGAACAATCACGTGAAAAGAAAAAGAAGAAAAAAGGTGCGTAAAAGGCAATAATAAAATTGCAATTAATTTTCGAACATATTTGAATACCGGTATTAATTTCAAGATCAAAATTAGCCTTTACAGAGCGCAAAATTTCTAATTAGTATTTGCATTTCTGTGTTCTACAAAGCAGCCAGTACAGTATTTTTTTACACCAGATTTTGCAGATAACAATTTCCAAACTAATTATAGAATAGTCATTTTCATTTTCATCGCACTCTCTGTTCATTTTTCTGTAATCCTTTGTAATGTTATTTTATAACTGTTGTTGAACAGCCAACCCGAATTTGATCTCATGGTTACCAGTGTTCAACTTTATATCCTTGTAATTTTGAATCTAAACCAAGAAATAAGAGAACTCCTGTACAAAAGTATCGGGAACGAATTGCCTTCGTGGAGAACTTTTTCATGGTGAGATAAACCACGAAAACCTCCCGTGATTAGCAAGACGAAGATGGGACTCTAATAATCCACGATGCGTCTATCACTTGGAATATTTTATGTCAGCCGGGTACGAAATTCGTATCAACCAGCAATTCTTAAGATTCAAATCCTCAAAACTCATTAGTTGGCTAGCGTTCCTTCCCCTGAGCCTCCACCGCTTATCCTTCGTAATTTGAAACTTCTAAATCTTATACTTTTTGTACAGCAAAGCAAAATGTAAAGTTAAAATAAACACCCAAAAATAGCGGAGGGGACTTCGCTCCTTAGGACTTTTTTATTCAGAGGGAAACGTATTATAGTAAATATTTCTTTCAGGATTCGGCTCAATAATTTAGTAGTTTTCCTGCCACTGTTTATGAATTTTTTCATATAAAAATTAAATAAAAATACAATATATTGATAATTTTTTGCAGAATATTTTTCTAATTAAAAAGATTAAATCCAGTTTAGAAGTATCTGAGTTAACTCCTCAAAGTAAATATACTAAAAAATAGACATTTAAGTGCATGATTTATAAAAGATCCAACATTTTACGCATTTGTGTCTAGTTGAATAGTACTAATTTTTGAAGTTGCGAAATAAGAAGACTTAACAATTTTATTACCATTAATTTTCTTCCTTTTTTTAATAATTTATTAACAGTGTCTAACTTGTGCTTGAAAAAAAATATTAAACATTTCTTTAATTAGTAAAACAAATTCTAACAAGAAATTTTAAAATAATCCTACTTAAAAGTTATTACTATAATGGGGAAAAAAATACTATGATGCTTCTTCAGAGTTTCATAACAGTTAAACTTCTGTTTGCGCATTTGTTTAAGAAATATAATGTGCTTACGTTGTAAAAAAATCAAGATATTCAAGAAATATCGCAGTGATGCATGAACACGAAGCTTATTACAAATTTATCAGATAAATTACTCAAATTTTTGAGGGTTCAAAGAATCTAATTTCTTGTTTTTTAATGTTCTTTTTTTACCTGCACAAAAATATATATGTGTTTATATTTGAAGCATTTAAAGAAACTTGATTAATTTGTATCATGGCGTACTATAAACGTACTATATTATCTCAATAGTTGTGAAAGACTCAAATAGTCGTTCACCATGATTTAAATAATTTACAAACTTTCGACTGCTTAGATAAAGAGATGGAAGATAAAGAAAAGAACGAAAAATGATGTTGTGTAGTCTGAAAATTTTAGCCAATTTAATAAATGAAATACGGTTAGAAGTTTCCACCTTAACTCATAAAAATTAGGACATTAAAAAATTAAAATGTATGAATTACAAAAGATCTAACTTTTATTGCATTTGTGTCCAGATGAGAGAAAAATTTGATTTTACTAATTTATGAAATAAGAAGATTTAACAATTTCGTTACCGTTAATTTTTCGTTTATAGTTTTCTTTTTATATTTTAGCTTTCTTTATTAGTGCACGAACCACGAGATATAGCTAATTAAGTAAGCTACCGATTTATTATGTCAATTGTTAAAATTAAGGAAGGTTGAAACTGATTTCTCGCTTTATAATGTTTTTTTTTCCTACAAACAAATATATCTGCTTATAATTTTAAAACACATGAATGAGAATGAATTTGATTTATTTGAATCATTTACAAACTCTTGACTGTTCAGATACAAGGGGTTTAAAAATCCAAAAAAGTGCAAAAAATTATGATGCTTAGTTGTACCCATAAATCATAAAAAGCGAAACTCTCTCCATTTTTAACAAGTTATATTACTAATCAAATAAGACTTTAATATTGAATCAAAAAATATTTTTAAAAAGTTAGAGTTTATTTATGTATTTATTTTTTATTTACTTTTACAATTTCCCATATCCGGTTGAAAGATTTTTGTTAGATGCATAAGAAATAGAATTTTGATCTGTAAAAGATTTTTACTGTGTATTGCTTTTCGCAATCTATGAAATATGAGAATTTTCCGTTTTTCTGTTATACATTTGCTTATTTATTTTTTTAGAAAAAATAAATAGTTCAATTAAAAGCTTATTGCAAACAATTGAAAACAAAATTGGTTTTATGAAAATGTTAAATAATAATAATCATCAGCAATATAAGGAAATAAAAAAAAACTTAAATTTTAGTGAAGAAAAAAAAAAAAAAATTGGAAAAGTGTAAAGTTCCTCAAGAACTCTGACCCCCAACAGGGTGGGATGCGAGAAGCGCATAACCGGACGTCGTTAACTTCTCAATTTACCATACACTAACAAAGAGAGGAAAAGCTCAAAATAAGATCCTGTATTTGTAAGTGTATTTGCACACAAATACACTTACAAACTCCTTTTTATTCCTGAAATTCTATTGCATAAAATTAATTGACCATTAAAATTCTTATGATTCTCTTTTTGATATAGACTTTACATTTAATATATACAGTAAAAAATCGCTAGTTCTTACCACGTACAAAAGTGCTTGCATTACAAACTACTAATTTTAGTGCAATAATTACCAATAATACAAATTATTATAATTTTATCGAAAACTATTTAAAACAGCACTAATTCGAGGAATTAATTATCATGATGGGTCGTGTAAAGAAGGGACAGTGAGTAAACTTTGTTTTTACGAAAATAATTCAAAATAATATTTTCATTTAATATCTGTCATAGTAGCGTAAAGATTAAAGTGTTAAAATTCTGAGTAGGAAACTAAACTCCTTTAATTTTCTATTAAGATATGTATACTGAACTGCTCTAAATTGATTTTATGGGGATATTTATTTGAGCTAAGTCAAATAAAGAATAAATAAATTAATGCGGCAAAAGAATTACGCAGCGTAAATTACTCAACGTTATGTTGAATTACAAGTTCTTCAAAATAAATATTCTACAAAAAATATGCATATCAAATAAATTTTTTTTTTTTTACAAAATAAAGAGTAAAAATTTAACTTAACTATGTCGTATTTGTTAAACTTCTTTATTCTTACTATAATTGCGAAATTTATTATATTTAACTGTAAATAAACTAAGAATAAGTTACTAGATATCAGATATTATTTATATAAAATTTTATTGAAAGATTGGTTTGAACTGTTTTCTAAAAACAGAATCAATTCAAAAAAAGATTATTAAAGTAAAAAATTAAAAAAAAGTATGTGTTATTAAGAGAAAGAAATATACTATACAATTACAATTTTATTCGTTAATAAAATGATTAATGGAAGTTACAGAATACTATTTGTTTAATAACATGAGAGAATTGTAATTGCACTATTCCAATCACTGGATACCCATTAATCATTTTTTTTTCTTGGATAGATTTTTTTTAAGGTCGTCATTAATTACAGAAGGTGTCTAAATTAATTTTTGTCCTTTTGTCAGTCAATGGGCTAAATTGATTTTTAATTCCAGCCAATATACGTTTCGCAGAAAATTCTTTTCTTTCTTCAGTATTAATATTTATATAATAATTGCTGCCAAAAAGAAGAACAATAGTTGTGTATAAGTTAATTATAAAACGAATATAAAATTGCTTTAAGGTAATTTAATGTAACACTATTAAAATTACCCTCTGGTGAAAGTAAAAAGAAAAAGGTCAGTCTGTAAAACAATGAATTCCAAGAATTTCAAAAATTATCTTCTTTATTTTTAATTATATCATTTCGAGATGCTTTTTGATTTTCGAGATGCTATCATGATTTTTTTCATGACTCTTAGAATTCTTTACTTAAGATAATAGTGTTGAAGTTAATCTAATCGATTAAATTGGTCTAATCGAAAAGTGCGAACGCATGAGAACCTAGAATAATAGCATTAACACTGACCATTCCTGAAAATTCTTTTTATATGAAGTTGGAAAAATAAACTGCATTGTTAAATTAACGTGAAACGAGCAGATATTAATAAATTTCCTTCTCTGTCAGAAAACTGAATAAATTTCCTTCTCTGTCAGAAAACTGAAAAGGTCACTGATACCGCCACTGTTTTGGTGTTTTCAACTTAACGTTACATTTTATCAAACACTGTTTGATTTAGAAACTTCAAATTACGTTAATATGTAGGAAATTGAACGGAGATTACAATGGAATTAAAAAATAATTCTAAAATTAAGTCAAGATTATTTTTACTCTTATACTTGTTAGAAAAATAACATGCGGGCCGCTCTGTGACCGCAAGAATTCAGCTGCGGAAGTTAAATTTGGTATGCTGAAAGAGCCAAATTTGTTTTTAACCGTAACATAGAGTCTTTATTTCCTTTTAGAAACTCTTATTTGTTTGAAAGTTATTACAATTTAAAAGTTTTTTTTTCATTTTTTCTTTAACTAATAATTATTTATTGATTGTTGTGGAAAAAGTTTTCATTTACGCGATTTTCATAATATCCCTCTTGACTTAATATTAAAAATAATGAAAATAAAGAAAAAAATATTATATAGAAAAAGGCTAGGTGTTGCCAAATATAAAACTTTGACATTTTATACCGACATTTGAAAATATGTGTAGAATAAAGAGAAATAAGAATTGTTTCTTATATGATCGGTTAACAAGAAAAAAATTACTTCTAATTTATAAATTCTTTTCATTGTGTCGCACACTCTGCCTTTCTAAAATGTAATTTTTTTAAGCGCAGTTATTTATCATTCAAATCCAGCTATCCTTTTTATTTTGTCAAAATTAACAAGTTAATATAATGAACTTAAATAAAAGTATAATAATTTTACATTAAGCAAATAATTTTTAATCGACTTTTCAGGAAAAAAAAAACTTTTAAGAACATTGTTAAGAACAGTTTGTGCCAAATGCCTCTAGTTCTGAGAGAATAAAAAAACGAATTTGCGCGCGGGCATAAACTGCTTTTTCCATAGAACATCTTCAATGCGTAATAACTCTCGGCGAGACCGTTTTTCCTTCTTCTTCATTTGTCAAAACTTAGGAATCCTTAAAATGCAACTGCTGGCAATCCAATCGTAATTTTTACTTAAAAAAGTGGAAGAAAACAATTTGTACTTGATCTTCAATTATTTCAAACTTGATGAATGAGATTCAACTACAGGGATTATCGAGCGTAGCGAACAGGTGACGGTGCCTCCATGTAGAAAACAAGGATACATAAAAATAAATTGTGTCGAACAACTATTATCAGTAAGCGTATGATTAATATTTAAAATTGTCTCTAAAAAAGGACTGTAGAAGCTGATCAATTGATAAAAATTTATCTGCTGCAGTCAAGGTATAAATTATCATCACTATCTGAAAAACATTTAATATATTTAAATATTAGCATGTTTACGAATTATGACCTGTTTTTGAATTTTTTTTAAATTAACGTCAAACTTTAACCGGATTTCAATAAATTAGTTCAAAAAGAACTGCATTCTTTAAAAAGGAGGTATGAAAATGATTCATTGGATTCGTTTTGTACTATGAAAATTGCCAAGTCGATTCGGCAGCATGAAATACTATTTCATTTTTCACCAGTTTATGGTTAAAAGAGCTCCACTTAGTTCTAATTACATAATCATTCAATTTCGTCTAAATAGTTATGCCTTTTCTGAAATATTGATTTGCAAATTTACCGTAAATTTAAAACTATACCTACAGTTTAATGGGACAAACAGATAAAATTTCGGTTCTCTTACCGTTATTTTAATATTTCAGCCATATTTCTGTTATTAGTTCCTAAGATTTAAAACATAGCACAATTTTAAAATTTGTTAACCCAAAACCCCTTGTGAGAAAAAAACAATGTTTTTAATTCATGTATAGGAAACATTTTGCAAATGACATTTGAAAATGATTAAATGTATGTTTATTATTTTGTATTGTTATGTTTCTTTCATTTTTCTACAACTAGGGAACATTACTGGAAAATGAGTAATTTTTCACACAATGCATTTTTATTTAAATCTTATATCGACTTCGTAGAAGAAAAAATCGGTGACTTTTTTTCAATCCTGCTGTAACTTTTGTATTTTTTCCAGCTTTAAATACTATGCTATTTTTATTAACACTTGAATTGAAGTATGTGACGAATGTAGTGTAAAGAAAGATTGAAACAGAGAAATTTAATGTTTAATTTTGTCTAATTTGCTATTTAAAGAATTTAGTTTCAAAATAAAACTCAATAACGCAATTATGGTTTTAAATAACTACACCGCTATTTAATTGGTTAAGGCAATATGCAGTAGAACATTTTTTTATTTATGTCACATTTTATGCTAGAATAAATAGTGCAGACCCTTGCCACACATGAATGATAAATTTGCTTGACTATAGTAAGCAGAAGGGAGAGGGGGGGGGGATATTGTCGCCGCAGTCTCCTCAATTGGTTATGCCTGGACAAAAGCCGTACCGACTGTGATTCTGTGTAAATTGGCGAAATTCTATCAAAGTTAAAAGAAAGGCAACCCTACAAGACCCTACACTTTATATTTTCTGCCATCTATCCGCAGGACTCAGAAACACGTCTAGAGTAAAAAATAAAAAACAGCGCCATCTATGTATTGCATTCAAAACAGTTTTTTTTCCTTAATGTATATAAACTATTTTAAAAATAAATTAATGCTGCATGAAAAAATATTTTTGTAATGCAAATAAAAAATAAATATAATTAACGTTTTGAAAGTATAATTTTAATTTTTATTTATATTCTGTATTATAAGTTTTTAAAAAAAATTATTTGCTTAATATATTAGACTAGACATTTGCTATAAACAGTCAGAAAATTTAAACACGATTTTTTTAAAATTCAAAATTCTTAAGACCATTTAAACTATTTTGAATCCAGTTTTTAAGAAGTAAGTGATTAAACTAAGATATTAAATTTGAAATGAACATTAAAATAAAAATAAAATAAAAAACAATTTATATAAATAAAACGTTTACTATTATAAATGGTATACATTCATTATTACAAAACACTTAAATTGTAATAAAAGTTAGTAAATTAATGTAATAAAAAAGCCCATCTCATTAAAAATCCTTGCTCTAAATTCAAGATATTTATAATTTCTAGGAGGATTTAAGCAATTTACAATATTTTTTTATTCATTTATTTTCTATAAAATGGATTTTTTTATTTACATGAATTTTAAACTTACCTATTCATTTTTGTTTTAGAGAAGGTTTAAAAAAGGAGTCATAGTCTGGAAAAAATTTATGTTAATTTCATTTGGGGCTTACAGTAATAATTTTCAAGCGACCAAAACATAAACAATGGGAAAAGTTTTCATATCGCTTCTTCCTAAAATGACAAAAAATAGACAATGACGGACCTTTAGCCTTTTACTGCTATCATATAAATTATACTAGATTTTTTTTTTTACCATGAATTACAAAAATGATGGATTTTTTATTGAATCCTTTAACGTTAAAAATAAATGTATCGCTTATTCAATAAAAAAATAATAATAAGTCTTCAATAAGAAAAAGTCTTCAATAAGTATTCAATTCAATAAGTCTTTCTTAAGTACATGTTTGATACAATAAATTTAACAAAATTTTATAATAAACAATCGAAAAAATAAAAACTTTTTCTCAATGAACAAAGGAATTGTTCTAGTTAAAAGTATTAATATTTATTCTTATTTTTAAGGGAATATGTATTAAATTTTTCTAGAAAGAAAGAATATATTATATTTCGAGTTAAAAATTATACTTCAGAAAATGATTTCAAAAAGAAAAAATAAATAATTATATATATTTATTTAAAAATTTTAATAAAATTTAAAATGATTATTTTTTAATAAAATTATTTTTTTAAAAAATATAATAGGTAATACCACATAAAGTATATTTAGATTATAGTAAAATAATAAAATTCAAGTTTTTAATATTCTATGTAAAAAATTAGCAGTTTTCAAAGAATAATAAAAGTTGTTTTTTTCCTCTCAAAAATACGGTTAACGTTTTATGGATTTTTTCCATTCTCTCCTGATTTTTTTCAAATTTTTGAGTTAAAAGCACATTTTTTACCAACTCTGCATCTATTCATTATTAATCTATTGTAACATTACACTTAATTAACGGTATACAATAAAGGTCCTGTAACTAATTAAGTGTAAGAGGCCAAACAACGGTATACAATAAAGGTCCAGTAACTAATTAAGTGTAAGAGGCCAAACAACGGTTTTATTTTTCGGGCCTGTATAGGTGAAGAGTTATTCCGCCTCTTCCTGAAATGCCTCAAAACAAACGATAAAGGACCCTATTGTACTTGCCTTTTGCCGTTACCCTACCTAGAATGCCAGCTTACGGCCTTACGTTTGCCGTGAGGTGTGTGCTTACTGGGTCTTCTGTGGGGTAGTTTAAGAGGTGAAGGCCTGCAGCTACTGCAGGGCAGTTAAAAACATGATATGGTGTCACACACAGTTCCACATTAAGACAGTTGCCACAGTTTTGATATTTTCTAGTCCCATCTGTAGACATTTCATGTTTTTTATTGTATGTTATTTTACTTGGAAAAATACAAAATTTGAGCAATATCGGTTGAATAGTTCCTGAGAAATGTCTCTCTAGAAAATTTAAATATACGACTTTTTTCTCTGACGCTGTATCCCCTGAGCCACCGCGGCTAAGCATGTACCAGGGACTAATATAGGGGCATGTACAGTGAAATTTATGTACATGTGTGGGTGTGTGCGTCATATATATATATATATATTATTTATTATTGTGAATTATTAATTTTTTTTTTTCGAATTACAAGATATAAAAATTTTTACATCATTTTAAAGAATATAATTTTAGGCGGCAAAATAGAACATTTAAACGAAATCAGTAGTAATTGAATAGGTTCCAGAGTAATTGAATTTTAAAAAGTTAGATATTTAAAATTAAGTGAGATATTTAAAATTAGATCATTAGAATAAAAGTTATTCTAATGATTCGTTTTTTTTTCAGCACAGTATTATTAAAATACCCAACAAAGATGGTAATTATTTTGGAATTATTTTATTCGAAGAGAATATTTTTTTCATAATTTCATCATTAATTATCTCAAAATTAGATGTTATGATTCATGCATGAATTAAGTTTAATTGAGTTCAGAACTACGTAAGTTCAGAAACTGTTTTTGGTGTGAGCTGAGAATGAATAAAATAAGCTAAAAAGTTTTTAATGAAAGGAATAGCTCTGTTAAAAACGTCGAGAACGGTGATCGGTGAAATATATTTCTTTATTTTTGAATTGATTATTCTATTTTGAATTGGAAATTCAGCATCAAGTGCAAATTCAAGTTTTATAAATGCATAATTTTTTAATAACTTATTTTAGTGTATTGTTGTTAGAATTATTTAATTTAAAAAAAATATATAATTTAAAAAATTTTACAGTAAAATAAATAATGAATTAACCAAAATAAATATTTAATTAACATTAATAAATAATAATTTGAATCTCTTGCCCAAGGGTGGCTATTATAACCTTTTTGTTGATTCACCTTAGGCACTTATTTTTCTTGTCAAAAAATTTTAGAATGAAGAGCCAAGAAAATTTGAATGTCCTTCAGATATTGATTCAGTTTGAAGTGGAGTCTTATTTATTTAATGACATTATTCAACATGATAAATAATAAATGTTATCAATAAATGCTATCAAATAATAATTGTTATTAGCAAATTGATAAAAAAAAAAGATGGATATATAATACAAATATTCTTATATTTCAGATGTTGCTTGAAAAAAAATAAGATTTGAAATTTTTTATACTATATTTTAAGAATGTCTGAATTTCAAGTATATTATGTAGTGTGTATTATGCTAAAAATAACACAAATGTATTTATCTTTTTTAAAAAACAAAATGCATTTAATTTGCAAAAAATAAGATAAATTGTTTTGACAGTCCATGTTTCTTCCTCTGTTTCTTTGCTCTTCATATGCTGTAAGAGTATATTTTGTTATAATTAACTCTTCACTAAAAAAATAAAAATAATTATAATTCCATACATTAATTATTATATTTACTGACATTTAAAAGCATTTATAAAACTGGTTTTTTGTTAAAAGTACATTTCAAATAAACCGGAAAAAGACAGAAAATAACTTCCAAAATGATCCATTTTTTTTTTATGGACAAATACAATCATATATTTTTTAAAACTAGTATTATATATATTTTTGCAGTTAACTTAAATATTGATTGTCCAAAATAGATCACTCAATTATCTTTATTTCGAAGAATAAAAACTGTTCAATTTATTTCTAAAAAACTCACTCTTTGAAATTACTAATATCTCTTAATATAATAAGTAAAAAGTAAGCAAAAAATATGATTATTTTCAAAATCTTGACCGGCGTAAAAACCACTTATCAGTGCGATAAACGAAAACCAGAACTTAACAACTTAACTTCATCCATTGCCAGATACGTATAATAGTTAAAATATGTTGCCAGATTATCAAATGCACACATTAAAATTTTTAATTAATTAGGTCTTGAGTTAGACAAAAATAAGACGTCAGAAACGTTTGCAATTTAAACTGAATATAAACAAATCGTCTATGAAATTTTTTCACTCGATCTTATTGTGCGTTATCCCCACTGTATCAATAACAAAAGTTTGTCATAAATAGTGTATATTTTAGATTTCGGATACTAAAATAATTCTTAGAATAATTTGTTCCCTTCACTATGGATGCATCGCTTGATCAAGATGGTAGGTAGTTACATAGCTATAACATTTTTCGATTACTCAATTATTGAAAACATAATCTTTCTCTAATAAATATGTTTTCTTCCGAACTTAAAACATTTTAACTCAATGATCATGATTAAAAATTTTTTTCTACCAAATCATAGTTTGATTGCTACACTTACCTGAGTGTGAATTTGTAGTAACGCTCTTGTTTATAGCACTATGAATAAACAATTAAATTTTTTCTTCTTCTTTATTCTGATTCATTTAGGGTTTCAGCTTAGTTCTAATGCTCTTCAGCAAAAATCCTGAATTCAGAACAAGGCTTATGAATACGAGTTTAACTACCATTTTAGTAGCTTTTACGTGATTTAATTGCAAAGGGATTTCACTTCGAATATCGAACGTTCAGAATTCTATTTTATCTTGCTGATCGCCTAGAATTTTTGTGTATCTCTTGTTTAATGTAAATTTCATCCTGCCTGTGCAAATAAAAACAATAAGAGAATCTTAAGAAAGAAAGGTTGTTGCATTTCAGGTCATGATTGTTTTTATTTTTTGATAAAATCTTGTTAAAAAAGCATTGTATTAAAGCAAATATATATTTATATATTATTAGCATTTCTAGTCTTTCAGCATTTAGCTTAAAATGCTTTTAAAGAAGCCTGAAGAATGATCAATGCCCTGGATCTATATAAGTGATGTTTTCCTTATAAAAATACATAATGGGGCAACATTTGATATAGATCTGCTGTTTTATGAACTGCATGTTTTGTGTTAAAAAATGACCAAAATCCCGGTGAACTTTGAATTTAATAACGTTGCAATATTTGATTCCGGTTTTAGCATGTGATAAAAGCTGCACCAATAAAAATGTGCCTAAAGTGGTTGGCGAGGAGTTCCACTTAAATAAAAAAAGAAATACAAATTTTCACCAAGCAGCACCTTGAAGTACATTTTTCAACATGACTTATTATAAGTAAACAATTTTTGATGGAATGAAAAGAAATGGATTATTAATGCAACAATACCTACTTATTGCATTATAATAAATTGCTTTAAAATTATTATCAACTTAATAATTAAATTTACAAAAAAGATATTGCGTTATGAATTTTTTGAAAATTTAAATTTTTTTCTTTCTTAGGTATACAAATTAGGAAACTTTATTTTAAATCTCTTGTAAAATCTTTAAGGATATTATAACTAACTCTTTTAAATATTAGAAGTTGGCAAAATTATATGATAATTTATAAATGTGTGGGTGATTTTTTCAATGCTTTAACTTTTGACTGATACAATAAGGAAAAATTCCTCTCATAATTAACTTAATATTGATAATTTTTACATTGAACTACACATTTAAGTGCAGAAATCATTAAGTGTACTTCATCAGGGGACACACTGCCTGCAAACAGACAGAAACCTTTCTGTTGTTAGTGGCTTTTAACCAAAACTAACAGCACTGTTAGTAATTGAGTTCGATTAAATGAATTAAGTATGCTTCATCTACAAATAAATTGTGTGCTTGATTCAACCTTTATGAGGCACAGTCATACCTTTACACACAGTAGTAATAATATAAATAAACAAATTAATAAAAAGATCGACTGCTAAGATAAATTCTAATGAAAACGAGAAAGTTGGAAGATTTATAGCGCTAAACAATATTTTAAAAGAGTAAAAAAAAAGAGAAGACGGATCTGTTAATACTCCTGGCAGCGTGCCAACGTAGAATGAGAAAATCTTCGGAAAAAATATCAACGATAAATAAATAAAAAAATTTTTAAAAAACGGAATAAAAATTATCGTTTGCCAATATAAATTCTTAAAATAACTTGTAATGAAACATAACTTGAAACTTATTGTAAGAATTGTATTGGGTCATTGTAAAAAAAAGTTTATTTTGAAATTAATATGTTTTTTTTTTGTTTTCATTTTTGGAAAAAAAATCTTTTTTATTTTGTAGTTAATTGTCCAAGTCCCTTCACTTTTGAAATCGAAAGTAAAAATTTCTTTCTTCCTTCAAAAGAATAAAGGTGGGCAGAGGGAGGTGGCGGGCTCCAGAAGATGCATGAGAACGTATCTTTTTTCAATGACCTGACAATTGTAGGGGCATGACCTACAATTGTCTACAGGACTTGTGAACAAGATTTCTTCCCTTAAAAAATTCTTTCCAAGAAAACTCTTGGCAGGCCTACTGACCGTCACCATTGCGGTATGGTTTCTTAAAATAAGCAATACTTCCATTTCTAAGAAGAAAAAAATTTTCTGAAAAGAGAAAATAGGAACCCACCCAGCTGCAGGAGGGGTTGCATTCCCTGATAGGAGGAACTTCTTGGAAGATCTCTTATTTAAACTACCAACTTCAAGAGGGAAAAGAGGAAGGGGAGCGTTTCGGAATCTCATTTACCCATAGCGATTGAGCTAGAGGGAAGACAAGTTGATTTCAAGAAAAGTATCACTAAGTGAGGGGGGGGGGCAGAACAAAAAAATTCTTTCTTGCAGGAAGGTGGTATCTTTTTGGAGGGGGAACACCAGGGCGCATTTTATTATATCAGGGCGGGATAAAAGGAATAAAGGGCAACACCGCGGAAATTTTTCATGAAAAGGGCATACGGGGTGGGGCGCCCCGTAGACCCCGCCTAGAATGAACCCTGCTAGAATTTTGAGAAAACAATTCGAATTGTTTTTAGGAATTTTTGCTTTTTTATTGCAAAAACACTTTTGTATCATTTATATTTTTATAATAGCTTAAATAAGAACACGTTTTGTAAGTAAACACACAATGATTTATTATCAAAACTCTTGTTTTGTTTGTGTTGTGGTCAGTAGTTATAAACAGGGACAAAGAACTGGAAAAACACAATTTTTTATTTGCTTTAAGATATATATTTTTTTCTTAACTACACAATTTGCTCTATAATGATTTTAATTATAGATATTGTTTGTTTGATGTTTTAAAATCTTACTAATATTTCATCTGTATTGTTTATGGTTTAGAAAGGGGTAGAAATTAGTCGTAGTAGCTTTTTTAAGTAATCCATTTAATTTTCTCTATATCTTGTGCATCTGATCAATAAAGCTTTTCCTCCTGACCGACCAGTAAAATTTCTGTTGAATTTTGATTCGGGTGGAAGTTTTTTTCTTTGTCTTCTTTTAATCATCCACATTTACTAAATTTTTTCTATGATCAAGAAAGGTCAACAAGTAATTAAAATTGAATTTGCAAATTACTATAATACTTTAAAAAAAATTTTCTTTTTTTCTGAGTGACCAAATTGTTATTTCTACTCACAATTTTTTTTAATTAACTAGAAGGCTCTAACGAACTTTAGAAGACATCAACTCTTCTCGTTCTTCACTGAAGAATAAGGAGATGAATGGTTTATGCCCATTTTTAAAAAAATTATGATTTGAGCCGCGATGGCTCAGGGAATAGAGCGTTTGCCTTCCAATGAGGTGAACCAGGCTCTAATCCCTAGCGATGACTGGTCAAAACGAATCCACATCCGGCTTGCACCGGCCACAGTGCTAACGTGAACTATCGTCAGCGGTAGACGGATCATGGGTTAGAATCCCTTTGCCGTCAAGCTAACCGTGGGAGGTTCTCTTGATCTTCTTCTCCATGTAACGCAAATGCGGGTTAGTTCCATCAAAAAGTCCTCCACAAAGGCAAATTTCTCTCATTACTTGATCCAGGAGTTCCCTTGTCTTCTGGATTGGGTTCAAAATTAACAAGGGCACGGAGTTAAACATTAGTAGTCGTAACAGGGACGTAGGTAAGGGGGGTGTTCAGGGTGTTCAAACACCCCCCATTGTACAGAGCAATGTTTCTTTTTTTTTTAATACTATAGATAATTTTTCCTTAATTTTACAAACTTTTTAAATATTTTATTTACTGAAAAAAAATGTAGAATTCCCATAACATTTCATTTTGAGGCTTTTATTAGTCTGTAACAGAAATAAAATAATCACTGCTGCCTCTTTGCTACCCATTCATCAAGAGAGCAACAAACGCTTATCTTGAGTGATTAAATTA
This sequence comes from Parasteatoda tepidariorum, assembly GCF_982258835.1. Lineage (NCBI taxonomy): Eukaryota > Metazoa > Arthropoda > Arachnida > Araneae > Theridiidae > Parasteatoda > Parasteatoda tepidariorum. The sequence continues at coordinate 103,249,840 of NC_141763.1, forward strand.
GATAGCATCCCTTTCCTCATTGATTTACTACCCACAAAACTTCTCCCCTCAGAAAAGTAGCCAGCCCAGCTCATATTACTCTAAGGGAAAATGTTCTTCCAATGGGTTCTATCTTATCTCATCTACTTTTTAAAATATCGGCTATACACAGATCCTATTTACGGTCATAAAATGCATGCCTCAAACAAAGAATTCTCTTGGATTTCTAGGACTGCATATATATGTTAACCTTTTCAAGACATAAAAACTTCCTTGGCAATTTTTTCGGTCATTCTGTCTGGGAACTTTGTTTTAGACACTCATCCTAAAAGCTCTAAGTTTTAGATTTTTCCTTTTGTTTAATGTAGCATTTTATTTAAAATTTCGTTTTATATTTTCTTTCTGATTAATTTTTATTTGTTAATTTCGTCCGTTAATTTTTAATTTGTATTGTGTAATTCTGTTTCTGTAAATGAAATGTGATCTTTCATTGGCTATATAAAGAACTTGAATCAAAAATATTGGAGGTAAGCAAATATTTGTATTAAATCAATCTTTCCGCATATATGTAACATTTATAATGTTTTTGTATTTCCGCATATACGTAACATTTAAACTGTACAACAAATTGATTTATTTAGTAAATTTGATTATTTATGCATAATTTTATTTTTAATTCCCAATTTTTGTTCTTATTTTATGATTAGGAAATCAGACTTAAAAATTGTTGAAGTTTTAAACTGAAAATTAAAACAAATTTATTATAATAATTCAGTCAGAATTGAAATATCTATGTTACATTTAATTTTATAATAAAACACAAAAATTTCATAAATGAATAGCTGAGAGTAATTAATCATTCAAACTGTCTTAGTATAAATGTGTAAGTTGTAACTTAAAGTTTAACTATTTTTTAGAAAATTATAAAAACTTTCTATTACTAACTTTCTTTTCTTGGGATTTTATTGCAAGGGAAGTTACTTATGATATTGAAAAATTTTAAACGATAATACTTCATTGCATAATCAAAAGTAGCGATATATATAACAGCTTTATAAAATTAAAACAAATGTCATCAAACCTTTAAATTATCATAAAAATGACTGAAATTGTTAATTAAAGAAACAATTCAGTACTTTCTAAGAATGATTTAAATCAGCTCAAATAGATTTTTTTGTCAACTTAATTTCAAATATATTTATGGCAGAGTCGAGCCCCCTTTTTTTTAGCTATTATATGCCTAGACCTTGTGAAGAAATCCTTAAAAAAGATATACGCCAACTGAAATTTAGTAAATAATGAATATTTTACCCTAACACAACAGATTAACAGGAAACCTTTACACCCACTTATTAAATAATATCACTTTAAATTACAAAATATCAGAATAGTATCGAAGAGCTTCTAGCCTGTAATGAAAAAAATTATTAACCAATAATAAATTTTTCGTAATAATATATTTTTCATAATTATAAATTTTTCGTAATAATAAATTCAACGTAATTCATAAATTTTCCGTATAATTAAGATTGCGACAACATGTTCTGAACTAAATAAAAATTACGCATTTAATGTTTATTTTCAGTGATTATACATGCATATATAAATATATATAGCAAATAAAATTAACAATAATTACGCTGCACTAAACTAAGTCTGACACTGAATAAAAAAATAAATCAAGTTAAATAAAAGAGTAAACTACCTTAAAAATAATACTTTAATTCTAAGAGTTTGAAGATATTTTATGCTTTGACTTGAAGTATCCAACGCCTTAATTATGATTTATCGTCAACACAAACTAATGAAAAAAAATCTTTGTTTAGCAAAATGTTTCAAGATTATTAAAAATGTAAGGGGTAACATCTATTTCTCTTTAAAAATAAAATTTAAGTAGAAATTGCTTTAAAAAATATCATCAAGTCATTATTGTCGTACATGATACAAAAATTTAAGATCAAAATGGTAAGAATATTATATTCCATTCTATGGTGAAGCTTATACAGGAGTTGAAATATATATATATATATATATATATATATATATATATATATATATATATATATTATATGTGTGTGTGTGCGTATAAAACATTTAAACACATAATGCATTATACTGATAAAGTAACGAAAACTTGTTTTTAAAGTCCACAAACTTAAAAGAATTAATTGTTTCTCTGACATTTAAATTTAATTTAGTGTGATAAATAAGGCCCGGATTTTGATGACATTTGCATTTCTTTGCATTTTTGGACATTTTTTGTCCTTTAGAGCATTTTTTTAGATTTATAGGGCATTTTTTTTAAATTTTGCATTTTAAAGCATTTTTTAAGTTTTTTGTTAATTTTTTCCAATTTTTATTATTTTTTTGGGGCATTTTTATTTCATGAAATGCAAGATCTGTCTTATAATTTGTCTTGATTCAGAAGATGCTGCATCAATTAAGATAACGCAAAACGTGTTGGTCTCTGATAAAATCGAAGGAAACTTAACATTTATCAAGTCTAACTTTGCTATTGCGTCCTCGACAATTACAAGCTAGGAGAAACAAGAATTGGAACTTTGCGATGCAATAAATTATATTGACGTAGTAAGTCAAGTGTTGCAAAAAGCAAAGGGAAAGATAGCACAAAGTGTAGCAGCTAAATTGAACAAAGTTTTGGAGAAGAACACTGGCTTCCAAGTAATGAAGGTCCCGCAGTGGACTGATTGTTAAGACACGGTTCCCAGCAGATCACCGAAGTCAAGCATCACTGGCTGCGGTCAGTGTGTGGGTGGGTGACTCACTTGGATCAGTCTGCGTAGGGACCAAGGGTGTGCGGTATTGGTCCTCGTTAAACTGTGCTACCGTAAAGTGCTCGTCTTCGCGTGCAGGTCGTTGGGCTACCGAAGCAGGGGTGCCATCCCCTCCGCAGAGGATCAAAATTGTGATGGCATGTCTTCGGATCATCCTCAGGGATGCTTCCCAGACCGTCGCCAATAGTCCATTGTGTAGCTCTAGTGCGACGTAAATGAACAACAACAACAACCAAGCAATGAAGAAAATCTCTAGGATATTAACAGGTGAAGCAACATCTTTTCAAATTGAAGAAGATTTGTCAGTAAGTGAGACCGTCTTTTTCAAGTACGCACCAATAACATCAGTAGACGTTGAAAGAAGCTTCTCCATTTATAAAAATTCACTTTCAGGCTAGAAACGCTCTTTTACATTTCAAAATATCAAAAATCATTTAATAATCCAATGTAATTCTGACATTTAGTAATATTATGAGATGGAAGTTGTTATATTCATTAAAGTTTCTATACAAAATGAAAATGTTTTGGAGTCAATACATTTTCCTTTTTTTTTGTTGTTATTTTAGGGTATAAACATGTTTTTCAAACTTTAATGAACGTAGAACTAGTATTGCATTGCTTTAAATTTTTTATAATGACTCATGATAATTTTAAAGAGTAAAACATTGTTTTAGTTCAATATTTTTACTTTATTTAAGTCATGTCATATGGCATTTTGAGCACAATTTTCGCATTTTTAAGGGCCTTTTTGCACTTATTGAGGGCATTTTTTGCACTTTTTAAGGGCATTAGTTGATATTTTTTAGGTCATCAAAATCCGGGCTCTAGTGATAAGTAATTCTTTTAATGTTGAAATGCCTGCGGCAAATCCAAATTTGATAGTCCGCGACCTTACGAAACACGGATTTTTCATTCAATTTATTTACGAAATATTTTGAGGCTTTGTATCTAATTTTTTTTTCTTGAACTGTATATCTTTTGTATTTATTAATAATTTTTTGTTACATTATTAGAGTTTTACACCTTCTAGTTAATAACGTAGTTCAACAGGATATTATTGAAATAAACAAAAACAAAAATTTGTCGTAAGATATATTCATTTACCGACTTCTGCGAACATACCAATATCTACGAGTAATTTTCGATAAATGCTACAATTTAATGTAACTGCCATTGAAATCTGATATCATAGAATAAAATGAAAATTTTTTTAAAGTTTATTTAACACCATTATTATTAGCTTTTTGGAATGATTTTACACACTGTCATTTTCCTGCGTTCTCTAAATAATTAATATAAACTATATTATTCTATCTAAGCTGTTTAATAAAGTCTTGTGATTAATAGCACAAAGACTAACTAAAAATAAAATGGAACATGGAAGTAAAAGCTATAAAATTACAAATTGTAATTTTTCTGGCACTTGAATGCCAAGGAATAATTGCAAACTGTTAAATGCCTGTTAACTATTGTACATTGCTCTCTATAAGGTATTAATTAGAGTAACCTTAATAAACTAGTATTTTTTTAAAACAAAAATATAGTATTCCAATCCAAAAGGTTAAAAATTTTAAAAAAAATTCCTATGTGTCGTATTTTCTGAAAATTACCCATATATTCTACTTCGTAAAGAATTCATTTTTTTATATATTATTTTGGCTGCTTAAACGCATTATAATTTGCGGTGAACAGATGAATTTTTATTGATATTTTATACGTGAATTTTTGACAATAACGGTGGTTTTGCTTTAATGTTCTTTTTATTTGAATTTCGCTTATGTCCCAATCGAAGGGAAGCGATCAACGACGTTTATGTCTTGCCTTTATTTTGATCTCATTTAGATCACTGGTTGTGATTCTTAGTTTCAAATGAAGCTTACAGTGAAAATTTCTGTATTAGATTATTTTATCAAAACCAAAATGAGTTTACTTGTATGTATGTAACTGGTTTAATTAAATTACATCTAGTTAATAAATTCTTCAATCACAAAACACCCCCCATGAAAAAACTATACCTACGTGCTTGAGTCGTAAACCCAAAAAATTGTGTCGGCTGTTCAATTTCGGTTATAAAATAATAATAAAAATTGTGATTTGAGCTGTGGTGGCTCGGGATAGAGCATTTGTCTTTGAATGAGATGACCTGGGTTTGAATCCCTGCGATGGCGGGCCGATACGAATTACGCATCCGGCTTGCACCGTCCACAGTGCTGACGTGAAATATCCTCAGTGGTAGACGAATCCTAGGTCAGAGTCCCTTTACCGTCAGGCGAATCGTGGGAGGTTCTCGTGGGTTTCCTTTCCATGTAGTGCAAACGAGGGTTAGTTCCATCAAAAAGTCCTCCACAAAGGCAAATTTCTCCCAATACTTGATCTAGGAGTTCCTTTGTCTTCTGGATTGGGTTCAAAATGACAAGGCTACAGAGTTGAAAATTAGTAGTCGTAAACCCAATAATTGGGCCGACGGTTCAGCATTAGTTGTAAAATAAAATAAAAAAAATTGTGATTCGGTTGTCATGTTATGTTTTGCAAAATGACTGAAGTGTGGAAGTAAATAACTTGGAAAACCTGCACCTTCTCAAAAGGCATTACCCAGAGAAAATGCTAGGGGGAAACAGTGTTTTTTCCTGTCAGAATATGCTATATAAAGGGGTTTTCCCTCTTGATTTTCTTTAGAGTTGATAAGAAAGATCATTTTGTTTAGAAAATATATAATTATGAAAATTTTATGCAAACGCATTTTATTAATATGCTAAGGGTAACTGGATTTGATAAATAGTAATAAATGTGAAGTAAAATTACTTGATAACAATATATGATAACTGTATAATATTATAACAGTTCACATTAGGAACAGTTTTATCTCTATTTAGTCTTTATATTTTTTAAAAAATTTTGATATAAATGTTAAGATTTGTGTCTAGCAACATCTAATCTCTCTCTTTATTATTTATTTATTTTTATTACTTTTTACATGAAGTCAAGCAGGAGCTTGATAAATGCTTTATTTTCATTTTAAGAATCATCTTTAACAGATATTACAAAAAATAGGCAGCAATCTTAGAGTGAAGAAAAGAGCGACAAAAATAACCCTCAGTGCTCTCATCAGTATTATTTTACCTCATTAATTTATTTATTTTAACTTTACAATAAAATTATTGTATAAAAATATTTGATTACAAATTTTTCAGATGAGGACTTTTTTGATTCTCAATTGTCATCAGCTCAAACTGTTAGACTTAGCCATTTAAACAATAAGAGTTCCGGTGAGTAACCTGAAAATGTTTAATTTCTAAATTGAGAAGCTTTTTTTAGAAATCTTTTTATGCTTTTTGCAGTGTTGTGTCCAAAAAGTCAGAATATCACTAGTCAGTATTTAGCTCTACAACAGCTTGATGCTCATCAGAAAATGATTGCAAGAGCTAAAGGTTTGTTCTATTTTTAAACATATTGATTTTTGCTAAGACTAAGTAACAACTGTAAACTGATATTTATTTATATAGTTTTATTGAATAATTTTAGGTATTGTAGATACATTTGCACCTCAGTCATTGCAAAGTTATATAAGTGGTATTGTATATTTTGCCTGTTCTTTTGCTATTTCAATTTATATTGTTCATATAATTTGTATTTGTTGCTGATTGAAGGATATTGTTTATTCAAAATTGGGTTTTTACCTGTAAAACCTAGGATTTATCTTTAAAAAGTTTTCGAAATCATAAGTTTTATCGGTAAAACCTAGATTCCAACAAAGTGGATTGGTAACTCCTGTTTTCCTGCAGTGGCTGAAATGGAACCATATTAAAGCATACTTTGGACTTTTACCAAGCAACTTTGGTGATAGCTAAGTTTTGCCATTAAAGCTTAAAATTTACCAAATTTTTGATTTTTTCTGTTACATTACATATATTCATAACTTATACTATTGACAATTACTGGCCGAGTTGTTTTTAAAAATAATATGCTGTCTTAGATTAATATTGAAGTTTTAATCTACTATAATTAGAGACAGGGTTGGGTTTTTGCCGTCAAAAATTGGTTTTTGACATGACAGTGGTAAAAACCGTCAAAAACCTACTGTTTTTTTAAATTTATGGCATATAGCGGACAATATATTATTTTCACATAATTGCCTTTATAAATGAGTGTTGTAAATGATTGCTATTGATTTTGCAACTATATACATGCATTCTTATAGAAGGATATACATTCATATAGAAATATTGTAATATACTTATTGAAAATAGTGATACTTACTTTTATCACTATAGCTTGATATGCAAAGGATTCAAAATTTTGCACTTCTTAATTGTTAGATATAAACAAACAAACAAAAAAAGCTTGGAACTATTAATAAATTCAAGAACTAAAAAGAAGAATTTAAAATTTGGCATTTCTTAAATATTGGAAATAAGCTAAACAAAACTTTGAAAACTTGTAATTACTAACAAATTCTAAGTCAAGAGTGACTTGACATTCTTCAGTAATGTAATATGCCAAACAAAATGATGCTTGGAAATGTTGAAAATTTTGTTTAATATCCTAATATTTCACTTCAAATAGTATGTTTTGATATAATCATGTTGGGAAAATGCAAGAATCTGTCCTTAAATATCTTTTAACAACTTTTTTTCTAATTTTATTGCCCAAAAATGAATTAGTTTTAAATTATAAGCAGTTAAACTCAAATAAAAATACAGTTTTACCAAAACTATGGGTTTTTGACAGAGGGGTTTTTGACATGACGGTAACCATGGTATAAACCGTCATGTGTCAAAAACTTGCCATCCCTGATTAGAAACAATACATGTTGTTGCTTATCCTCTTCAGGCCTGACGAAGTCAGACCAGATCTATGAACCCGTTGACCTGAAAAAAATCAAACACCAAAAGAGGAGTAGAGTAAATGTCTTCCCAGAGAAGACCAAGACAGTTCAGGATGTGATCGGTGGAAGCCCGGTGTATATGGCATTTAGGGCAGAGGGGGTAGGTTTTAGTTCCCTCAGAGAATAGTAAACCTTTAAGATGGCCGGTAGCTAGGCGGCAGATGGTGGTGCAGACTCTCCTTTCAAAGGGAAGGGTCAAAGAAGCTCCAGGCTTATTTCCCTTGTACCAATGGTGGGTCGGGGAAATCAACCAGTCTCTGAGAAGCTGGGATTTCTTCAGGGAGTAAAGTTAAAGATAGGTAAGATCAGAAGAGGTAGGGTGCAGTTGGTTGCAACCCTCTTTAGCTAGGCTGTCCGCTAAATCATTACCATAGATACCGACGTGAGAAGGAACCCACTGCAGGTGAATATTATGTTGGAGGGACAAGAGTTTTAGGTTGTTTACGATGAAAATACAAGTTTTGTCGCCAATTTGGGTCCGGTTGTTGAGATATTGCAGGGAGCTGCTGCTATCAGAGAATATCCAAAGGTCTTTAAAATAAAGGTCATTTTGCATAACAAATTCCAGACCCCTGTTGATATCCATAAGTTCTCTTCTGAAAACAGAGCAGAAGTCTGGGTTTCGCTGGCAGAGGGAAAATTTTTCATCAGGAGTCTCGATGTAGACTCCGCTACCAGCATGACTATCAAATTAGCTGCCGTCAGTGAAAATTTTTGCGTCTTGTTTTGGAATAGAGTGAATAATTTCGAGAGCCAGTTGCTTTAGATGTTCGGGCAGGAATTCCTTCTTATTGACAGGAGCGGGAAGGTTGAAATGGAAGAAAACTTCTGGAAGATCTTCAGAAGGGTTCAAAGAGCTGTGAAGGGAGTGCGGCTCTACATTATCGACAAGGAGGTTTTGAAAAACTATTTATATAGAAACAATACATTTTTGTAGCATGCATTTTTAAACACTGAAAAATGTTATTACTTTTTTCATCTATATTCAATACAGGATTTTAAACTAATTCACCTTTTTAAAATTATCAACTTCTTTTTCATTTACAGCATAAAGAATATTTTTATCTTTTATACATTTTTTAAGTATTACTAAAAATTAAATGGGATCATTTTTGAAGTTGTTCAATAAGATTATTTTAATTATTTTTATAGTTGTTGGTCAGCAGAAAAAGAAATTATGGAGAAAATCACCAAGCCAATCTAAATCATCTGAACTCAAAGAAACATTTAATGCTGTGTCCCATTCTTCATCGAGGCCTCAACCTTTCTTATCCGATGAAGTATTGAGTTTTTTTTTTTAGAATCTCTTATTTATATTCATGCTAAATTCAGTGGTTACTGAATTATTACATAGTAATTACATGATATTCGAAGGAGGGGGGCACTATTTTTCCTCATATTTTTTTTATTTAACTATTTCATCTAGTAAACATTTTTAGCAAATTTTAAATTCGTGTACTAATGTAATAGATAAACTAAAAATTGGTTTTTAAGTAATTTAAATAAAGGTTATTCGTTAATTCAACTTTTTAAAATGCTCTCAATTTTTTAATGGATTTTTTAAATTATTTATTTTTGGAATGCAGTAAAACCTTTTTTAACTATTCTGTGACCACATGTTTGTCTTTACAGGAAGATAATGCAAGTTTAAATGCTTCATCTGTAAATAGAGCAATACAGACCAGCATACCATTAGTTAGTTTTGGCAATAATACAGATGATAAAATCACTTGGTACCTGGAAGCTCTGAGACAAGGTGAACTGTTATCCCACCCATTTGCTTACACGAGAGAATCGTCAAAAGAACATTCCCACCTCGCCACCTCGATGAATAAAAGACGAACTTTAAACGGTGATATTTTGGACACTCATGTGAACTGCTTTTCAAAATCAAAAAAACCCTTTTCTCCTAGAGTAGTGGCAGACACTGCTGTGAAATCAAAACTAAAAGAAATGCGATGCTATCAGCCTCCTGTAAGAAGAAAGAAAAAAAGCAGTGAAAATTCTTCAGACGTAATTTTTTTTTTGGAATATAATATGATAAATCAATAAAGTTAAAGCAATATGTAGTGATTCTGCTAGACTTTGGAAATCACAGGTTTTTTTTTTTAGGACACCAGGACTTTCATGTTTCTGGGTCCCTTTTGGCTTATAGTGTGCCTTTATTTAAAATATGACCTCTCAACCTTTTTGTCTATTGATTAATATTCACAGTGATTATATTGTTTTTTCGTTTGATTGACAAAAGAAAGAATTTCAAATCAAGAAGTTATATTTGAACCTACAAGGTTTTTAATTAGGGCTGATGAAACAAAGCAACAATGTAATTTGTTTTGCAAAATTATTCTGGTATTCTCCTCCAGTTATTACTAACAAAGGGAAAGAACAATTTTTTTCTATAATCTAAAGTTAGATTGTAAATTTGCCTACATAAATCTGCTGGGGTGCAATTTTTTTCCACGCTGGAGGTATGCACTACCAGGGGATGTGGCGCATTCTCTGTTTCATTAATTTTCACGTCCCCTCTATAGTTTTTGGCGTGTTATAGTTTGAAAGCTGAATTACTGATGTAAAAAAGCACAAATAATTTCATTTAAACAGATTTGTGATTGTGCCAGTACTGCACTGAAGCTTCTTCCATGTTGATATACTGAATTGTTTGTGTTTTCAAACTAAATATGCTTCATTGCAGTAGATTGCCTGTCTGTTTTTATGATATAATTTGTGCTTTTTTTCCGAATTGTTTTAACTATATTTACATAACATAATTCTCCATTTGTAATTTGAAAATGATAAATAGTTCTTTATTTTGCATGAAATGACACTTTTTATGATGCTTTTAATATTGCATTGTTTATATAACAATATTGCTTATAATCTTTCTTTATAAAGTACAGAAAAAATGTTTATTGTAATACTTTCAGGGATGTGATTCGCGAATCTCTGCTTTTTTCAGATTTTTCCATTTTTCCCACTAATTTCCGCAGAAATTTTTTTTTTGAACAAGTTAAAGTATTTTATGAGGAATTTAATTTTCCTCAGAGCGAAAGTATTGAAGTCCTCATTCCTCCCTCTGAAGTTTCTCTAAAAATCATTTCCTTGGGATAAAACTGGTTGAACTTCATACAGGAATGAGGTTTTTTCGCTTTTGCCTCCCGAATGTCAGCCTTTTTATCAAAAACTCTGATTTTCTAAAAGTTTAGTTTTTTTTTTTTTTTATAAATATCCCGTTTTTTTTTTTTTTTTTTTTTTTTAAATTTAAAATTCAGTTGTTGAAATAAAATAATTATATTCATTTACGATTTTCAAACAGAAAATTCAAACTACGCCCTAGCTGCTAACCCTTCCGTATTTTTACTTATTTATTAGCTATTTTTTCCGCTTTTACGCACAGAAAACAAGATTTTCCGTATTTTTATTCGCCCACCGGATAGCTCGTATTTTCGCAATTCAGACCTCGCAACCCTGTTGTCTGGCATGAAAGCAAACGAAAAAAAAGAGGTGGATTAGCGGTGAAAATATTTATTTGCTCACTCAATTAATCTTGGAAATTTTTATTTATTATGTCTAAGCAAAAACAATACAAACAAGCCTTTTAGAAATCCCAGGTCCAGACTCTGCAAATATATCGATTCTTATTCACGCAAATTTAATATCAATCATTGATTTTCGTATTTACCTGATTTAAAAGTTGCGCATTGTGATTCTTATTTACGCTGTTTAAACATCGTACATTATGATTCTTATTTACGAGATTTAAAAATCCAATATCGTGTTTAGTATTTATGCATTTTTAAAATCGCGATTTTATTATCAAACATCGATTTTCATATTTACCTGATTTAAAAGTTGAGCGTTGCGATTCTTATTCAGGCGATTTCAATATCGTACATTGCGATTCTTATTTACGAGATTTAAAAATCCAATATTGCAATTTGTCGCTTTTAAAACCCTATGTAGCAATTCGTATTCATACGAGCTTAAAATCCAATGTGATTCGTTTTTACGGTTGTAATATTAAACATAAATTTTTGTATTTATACGTGCTTTAAAAAGTAAACATTGGGATTCGTATTTGTGGGATTTAAAAATTATGCATCGTGATTCGTATTTACGTGATCTGAAAATTAAGTATCATGATTTTTATTTTCGCATTTTTTAAAATTTGATATAAAGTTTCATATTCATGTAATTTAAAAGCCTTATATTCTCTCAATTTAAAATCATGCATGTAATTCATATTCATGCAATTTTAAAATTAATCATCGGGATTTATAATCACATACAAGTTTGAAAATCACACTTTTTTTGTCAAATTTTTGTGTGTATATATATACAGTCGAACCTCGATATCTCGAACTTGAAGGGAGAAGAGAAAAAATTCGAGATATCGAAAATTCAAATTATCGAAAATCGCATGTTATCGATGGTAGAATAAAGAAAAATGCTCTTTACATACCTTATTTACTATTCCACATTTATTCTAAAAACACTTTTTACACTTTCATTTAAAAAGAGATTCAATTATTGTTTGCTTTAGAGATGTGTAAGAAAGTTTGTCTATAACACTTTCTAAGTGGACTATAGCTTTAAATGTCTCCTCTGACATATTCGGCTGCCTCTCAATAAATCTCCTTACATTGTCCACTGCAGAAAGTGGTTGTTTGTTAGTAACATTGGGCGGTAAATCTTCGATTTTCTTTTCCTCTTCTTCTGATAGTTCACAAGAAGCTTTCGTTTGAGCGATGATATCATTGTCATCCCACTGACCACACACTGTTACTGCATCATCTACGTTTACAAAGTCATGAAATTCCATGTCATCAAGCTTCATGAGTCCGGTCAATCTATTCCAATCATTTTCGGTGCAGTTTTCAGCAGAATTAACGATATTGATTGTTTGACTACTTTCGTGATCTTTAATGAATCCAGACTTCTTAAAGCCATTAATTATCGTAGAGGAAGACACATCATTCCATGCCTTGTCAGCCATTCTTAAAATTTTTAATTTTTTTTGGAATATTTTTTTAATTTTAGAAAAAAAATCTACACTATTTGTGGAAAAAAATTAGAGTTATTGGGGAATTAGAAAAAAAAAATCGTGAAATCAAGTTTTTTTTAACATTGAGTGTATAGGAAATTTGAAGGGAATTTTTTTTCCTTCGAGATATCGAAAAATTCGTGAAATCGAGGTTCGAGTTAGGGAGGTTTAACTGTATATATATATTCATTCTTGGATTTCCTCTTTTTTACTTTCTGACTACTCTCATCCCTGTACTTTGTCATGTTAAAACTTTTTTTTTGTTGTGATTTAATGGCAAAATTCTATTCAAATATTCACACAAATATAAAATATTCTTTTTTTTATCTCTGAAAGTAAAATTAATTTTATGTATTATTTTAAACTATAATTGTAGTTAAATTTCAAAGTTTTGACTCTCAATTATTTCTATAGAACTTAGATAAAAGTTAAAATTAAACAAATCTTTTTTATTTTTAAAAAAAATCACATATGTGGTGTGGATCATACATGTACTGATTCTCTATTTTGTAGATGTTGGCTTCTATTTTTTTTATTAGAAAATTTAAAAATCAACATATCTGGAAAGTTTCTTAATATATTCTAATGACTGAATTCAACAAGTTTCCTCAACATATTTATTTTGTGGATTACGTCTAAGAAAATGTTCTGGAATATTTTATTTATTGCAAATATTTAATTTTTTACTCACGAGTCTCTTGTAGAAACTGAAGTTGCCCTTTTTATTATCAATCCTAACTAACATATCCTCTTTTTTTAGTTGAATTTTTTTAAATTTTAAACTAAAATATTGTGTTTAGTAAACTTGAATTTTTTAATCTTCACCTATTTTTGAATAGCTTTAAGGACTAAATGTGATAAATCAATTTAATACTTTTTATTTTTAAATTAAGACTTTTGAAAGTTACCATGGTGAAGATTCAGAGGAAGATTCAAAAGAAGAAGAAAAAGATTTTCATAATCCTCCAGAGGATGTTGAAACCCAGATCAACATGAAGACATCCTCTGAAAGAAATTTTAATCTTAATGACAGATTGCATGATTATTTAATCCACCAGAACAGAGTTAAATTTGAGAGCAATGGCAAAAAAGAAAGTCCAAATAGGTAAAACATCTTATTTTCTTCTTTCAAGTTTGCGGATAGGTATTGTGCAAATACTTTTATCAGTGCTAACTATTATGCTTTATTTGTAACATGACAATTTCATAGCCAAAATTGCAGTCTTTGGGTTGAGTAATAAAAAGAAAGGTTTTTGAAAACTCCCATCATAATCTGTTTAAAATTTTTATTTTTTTCTTTTCTTTCTCTAACTACCAAGAATTACAAAATTTTGTTGTTTGTTACTAAATTATGATTTTAATTTCTTCTGTTTCTTAAACAATTTAAAAAACAATAATAAGGAAAGGAAACAAAAACAATTTGATAGAATGACTGGATATATGTTAATTAAATACGAAAAAAAAAAGAAACTCATCTAACAATCTATTTTAAAACTTAGAGAAAAGGTAAAAAGCAGAAACTTAATTCTGAAATGCTGTGAGATTATTAGATGCAGAATGATAAAAAGGCAATGATGGCTGTTTTTAATTTAACTAAAAACTAGAAAATTATTCAATTTAATTTTATAATGATGCATAGAATTACAATATTGTATCATTTTTAATTTAGTACCTTTTCTAAGTAACTTTTTTTTTTATGTAGTAAATTCATGCATAATACCATTATGGTTTACCAAAATGGGCTCACATTGAAAACATCAATTTTTTTCAAAGGTGGATATTTTCAAAATTTATTGTACTAATAGGTTTTACTACAAAAGCAAAATAATTGTAAATTATTGTCATTTAAACAAATACTTGAAACATTTGAAAATTAATTAACTTGTTGTTTTGTTGACTTATTCCTCTTGGTCAGCCGCAGGCTAGACCAAGTCAATGAGCTCGAAAGTCTTCAGGAAATCAAATACAAGTAAGGGACCAGAGTAGAGATCTTTCTTTTCCAGTCCAAGACAGTGTAAAATGTGATCGGGAGAAGCCTGTGCAGAGTTGCACCTCGTGCACGTTGAATAGGTCTTTCGCCCAAGCTCAAAAGAGAGACACCTGATGTGTCCACTTATGAACCTACTTATAGTGGACTGTATGGCTCTATCAGCCCCTATGGTAAGTGCCCCACCAGGAGTCTGTCCATTATACCAAGAGTGGGCCGGAGGGATGTTCCATAGTTGTTGGTTAGTGGTTCTGATCTTGAGCAAATCGCAGGGAAGGTCAAAGGTCGACTTGAAATTGTGCTATCAGAAGCTCCCTGCATGGCCAAAAGATCAGCATTTTCATTACCAAAGAGGCCTATGTAAGAGGGAATCCATTGAATGAAGATTTTACGCTGATGAGTTAACTTAACATTAACTTGTTATAAATTAAAATGCATTCAGATTGTTTCAAAAGTTAATGCGCCTTTAATTAGGGTGGAAATTTGAAGTATTTGTTTAAGAACACATTGGAAATTGTAATTCCTAAAATCTTAAGAATATTTTTTTTAAATTAATATGAAAATTTCGTTATTATATTTTTATTTATTGAATTTTCATTACAGTGTTTAACTTTTGAGATATTAATTTTGCATTTTTTAAATATTTAGGCAAATTTCAGTGGTTCAAATTATAATGAAACCAATTTACTCTATTTATGAAATATTTTCAGTTTTTATGAAAATAAAATTATTAAGCTTGAAAAAGTTATTGAATTTTCTTATGCAAGCTTCAAGGTATAATTTATAACTTAAGTTATATATTATTATAGAGCTTAAAAAATTGCTTTTATATAATTTGATAATATCTATGAACTTTGTTATTCAGTTTTTATGATTGCATTGAAATTGAATTAGGTTTTAGAAATCTTTCTGAAGAAAGAAGTTTAGGTATGTAACTTTAACATTTTGCAATCAATAAACAGTAAATATGTTATATTTACTTTTATAATTAGCTTTATGTAAAACTGCTTCCTGCCAAATTATGCACTTAAAATAATGAATACAAAACTGTTATTAGGAAATTGATTTTACGCAATGTTACTAAACAATCTGGTGAAAACATTAAATTGATTTTATCGTCACCAAAAGTTGAATAGACATTTAAACAAAATTGAATATTAAGTTGAAATGGTAACCGAACAAAAGGATTAAGTTTAAATTTTATTTCAGTAGACTCAGTAACTATGTTAATGCAATAAAAAAATTTTGGGATCCTTTAATTAAGAGAATTTAATGCAACAATTTGTTTTTCGTTAAGAAATGAAAATAATGACGTAGCAATCTGAAACTTCCCAAAAAATGCTTACATTGCAACAAAAAAAAGTTATTAATAGTTAGCAAATATTTCACTTTCATATTAGAAACAAATCTTATAATCTCATTATTGACTCAGGAATAAAAATTTTTAAATATTCCTGAAAGGACCTGAGTTTTTTCAAACCCTGTATACCATTATATAGAATAAAGTAGTATATACATCTTAAGATCGTGCTAGATTGAATTTAGTTAACACTAATTTTATATATTTCTATGTTATACTTCTGATTACTGATAGATAGTTTGGAAAGTAGGCACTTCTGTTTTATTATGGTACAGTATCATTCAGTCTTATTAAAAATTCATTTTCAAGCCTTTGATTTTAAAAATTGAGGAAATACTTAAACAAACATTTTATGCAAGGTATTTCATTTAAATGAAATGAAATTTATTTGCCAAACCTGTGAGCTCAGGATGTAGATAAATTTTTATTATGTTTATAATATTTTAAGAATTAACCTTCTATGTAATAATTGTTGCATTTTCTAAATTTCAATCTGATAGTTTTTCTTCATCAAAATCATTTTTCCCTATTGGTCATGCTAAAGATTTTTATGTTCCGAGACTGCCAGTTTTTAAGCATGAAGAAGCATTGTCAAAGCATTTGCTTCTTCATTTATAGGGATCCTCCTATGAATCTTGTATATTTTTAAAACATCCTATATCATTAAAATACTCCTATTTTTCCTACACAGTGAGGTCATTGAGCAAAATATAGTACATTACATCCCATAATGTATAAATAATTTGAAATACCACCTATGTAAATATTTTGCTTCAAGTAATAATAGCAGATTCTTTTGATGAAGTTACAGATGAGTGGAATCTCTATTTTTGAATTAAAAGATAATCAAGATCTTTCCTAATACAGCCATATACAAAAAAGGTTTCTCTGATAATTGTTGCATCTTAAAGATCAAGAATGTATATCATCAAAGGTTGTTCTGAATGAAGAAACCTTTCTAAATTATTTAACGAGATTTCCGAATATGAGCCTTAGTTTTAAATTTGCTATTTTTGCAATATTTTGTAAACTGTGATATTAACCTTTACTTATTTTGTGTTAAGTTCCTATGCAATGTAATATACATTTTAACTTACTCATTTACTAGCTAAATTCATTTTGTTTTAGTTATATGTTATGTAACATAGGTTCTAGCTTATCTACTAATCCTGTTCTAACTTATTTTCTAGTTCTAATTTATTTATTTTTTAAGCTTATGTGTTCTTCAATAATAGTTTAATTTACAGAAATGATGAAGACAAATATCTTGAATTTTTGAGTAAAGTTACAGAACATATTTTAAGAAGTGGAGTTTATTCTGATCGGTATAGAACATTGATTTTTATTATTATTCATATTTTTTTACTTCCTTATACAATTAATTGATTTTAAATAAACTTCATTTTCAGAGCTATCCAGCAAGCTTTTGACTTTCATATGCAGTTTTATCAAGAAGATGACAACAAAGTATGTAATGTTTCTGTGTAATATTCTGTTCATGCTTTGTTAATCATTTGATTAAATTATTTTAGTTAAAGATTTTAAGTTTTAAACAAAAAATAATATTGCACTACTAAATGTGATGCATTACAAATAGATGTTGGTAAGATGTGAAACAGTCATGATTATTTTATCAAAAAAAAAAAATGTTTTTACTTAAATTACAGTTTTATCTGGACTACGTATTTTAGTAACGTTCTATGATTGCCACAATCAAATGCTCCTATTCATTAATTTTACTCTTATATTGGTGATTATTTTTCTTTACCTTTTGTGTTAACTGCAAAGCATATTGCTAGTTGTCAGCTGTAAGGTTAGGATTTCTGTTAGTTGGTTGTTTATCTTTAAATTAAGTTATTTTAAGATATATAACCAATAATAATTAAGATATAGTTTTTGGTGGCATCGATATTATGAGAGTATGAATACTCCAATCACTCATTTTTGTTCATTACATCCACAGTCAAGTTAACTTGCTCTTCAATTGCTATGTTATTCTTCTTAATGCTTGTATACTTCTACACAAATATATTGAATTTTTGTTCAATGCTTCTAATCTTCAATAAATGAATCTCCACAAACTTCTTTTTCCATTGGCGAAAACTAACCTCCTAATTGTTGAGCTAAACCTTACAAATTGTCAAACGTTGAAAGTTATCAACTGTATTCAATAGGTTATTCCAGGAAGCATAATATATGCTTATTTAAGTAGATGTTTTTATATTTATGTATTAAAGAATTCATTTATTTAGAGCAGAATAGACAAAAACTGATTCCATATTAGGAGAAAAAAATATAAATGCCTACACAATAAAAAAATGGTATTTACATAAAAATTAAAATAAACAATAACTCAAGTGTTGAAATTTTTTTATCGTTACTGTACATTTGCTCATCTAAAGTTATGTATAAAATATATTTATATATAATATGTAAAATATATTTTTCAATTTTGCTTTAATTATATTTTAGTGTTTATATAAATTAAAAATCTGCACATATATTAAAACTTACTGTTCAGATACCAATGTGTTTTCAATTTTTCGAAGGATATTAGATGCATATTTAATTTTTTTAAAATAAAGAATGCTGGTTTTATCCCTGGCATCAAGTTTGAAATAATTTGTTGTTTTGCTTTTGTTGTTGTTGTAGTTCATTTACGTCACACTAGAGCTGCACAATGGGCTATTGTTGTTTTGCAAACATAAATTAAAATATCTATTGCTTCACAAACTCTATTTCTAAATGCTTCATATTGCTCTTCCATAATTGTCTAAGCCTTAAATATATTTGATGTTCTAATGACATAACTTTTCGAATTCAGGGCTGCTAACTTTCTACATGTTGCGCGAAAATTTATTATAGTTCTGTTCTAATTACATGATTGTATCATTAAATTATATAATTAATTTAATGTTTTAATTATGGATTTTTCTATTTAAAATATCCTTTAAATTTCATGTTTTAGTTCTAATTTCTAAAATATCCTTAAATGTTTTTAAATACAGGATAAATTACAATTGCTTCTAAATCAAGTAATGGAAGGCATGAAAATTTCTAGCAGCGACTCGGAGGAAATTCCCTGCAACAAAAGTTCACCATTTTTAAGTCGTCCAAACACACCTCCGGTCAAAGAACTTCCGGGTATTTTCCCATTTACTGCTAGAAATGATGAATCAACTGAAGAATATCCACCAAGCATATCTTCTCAAGCACAAAACGTTGAAGACCTACTAAGTGATCCACACTTATTATCAGATAGTGGCATTAGTATCAGACAAACTGATTCTTGACCATTAACTTAATATTAATTGAGTATTTAAAAATTGACTTTTTGTATAGTATTTTATTCTGAACGCACAATTACTTTTTGATTTATTTTAAAGTTGAATTGCTAATCAAAAACCTTCAATCATTTTTGCAGTTTTTGAGTGAGTGTTATTTTTTATTGTTATTTATATTACTGTAATGACACATTTTTTGTTCAACAGTTTTATTTTGAGTTGAAACAAATTATTCTATATGTTATGATATTCAATTAAAATAAATATAAAATAATCTTATTCTTATAATTCATTCTGTTTAAAAGTTTTTATATACCTATAGTAAATAAAAAGTATGAGGTTTTAATTTGAGACATACAGGCAAAATATAAAATATGCACTTTAAAAAAGTGTATATTCTTAAAATAGCATTTATAATTGTTTAATAAAAAAAATTAGTTCATTATGTAATTAATATAGAGCATAGTTTAAATATTTTAAAAAGTTGTATTAGTTTGACCAAACCGTACACATATTCCATTTAATACAATTTCCGTTCCATTTATGTTGATATAAAATAACTTGTTGGTTTTACTATTCTTCACTTAGAAATTTTCATAAAATTTCTAAATAAATCAACGCTCTCTGCCGATATGTTATTTTACTTCAAATTTACAATTTATTATTATTAAGCATTTTTGCAACTATAGAACAATCTTAGTATTTTATGATTTCTTTTCTGTTTACATAACATGTTCACAAAGTAATTATTATCAAAATGATTAGAAAATAGTAATTAAATCTTCTCTGGGCAGTTTTTAGATTTTAAGAAAGAGAACGGAAATTAAACTTAACATACATACCATGTATATTTATTTTATGCTTAAAATGTATATAATTATATTGGAACCCCTTAGATATTTTTATTTTTAAACTATGAAACTTAATAATCAAAAAATCATAAATTTGTTTTGCATTATTTTTGAATTAACAGGGCTGAAAAAAATTTGCACTAACATTTTACTAATAATAGGCAGTTTTAATGAAGCATTGTCAGGAGTAATCTGACTTAGTTTTATGTAGTAAAACAAGATAATGCAAAAAAAAAAATCCTTTCAGTTTTCAAATAAATTATGCCCATTTGAAAATCTACATTATTCATATACAAAAAAATGGAAACATTTACGCCCGTATTCACCATTGACCCTAACCCTCAGTCAGAGTTCAAAACAGGTTTTATGAGAGCAACTCTAGGTCAGAGTCCAAAATTTCATTTCACCGTGTGCGTAACTGCGAGTTACTCTAACCCAGAGTTAAGTAACTTTAAACTAAAGATATTCCCGGTTAGAGTAACCGCGCATGCGCAGTAAACGAGTGTTTGCTCATTTACTTCGTTTTCTTCGTCGGTATTTTTTATATTTCTGCTCTTTTTCGTTTGATAATTTTAAATGTTTTAAATTTTGAATTCTTTTTTTGTATTTTTAACCGGCAGATTTCCCCGGTTTGAGCAAACGCGGATACAAAGAAGGAGATTTTTTATTTATTTATGTTTTCAAAAATAACACTTTTGATGTTCGGTTGCTTATGTTCAATGAGGTCAATTTTTTCACTTGATGCAACTATAATTAATTTATATCTTTGCCTTGCCTTAAAAAAAATAGCATACCATAATATTAATAAAATGAAAATATATCAATAAAATGAAAATTAAATAACACTTTATTTTGATGTTCGGTTGCTTTTTTTATGTTTAATAAGATCATTTTTTTACTAGATGTAACTATAATTAACTTACATCAAATAAATGCTTATTAATAAAATGAAAATTAAATTTTCTTGAGTTAATATCTTCTACAGAAGATACTATATATATTTCTCAAATTATTATTAACAGTCGTTACAGCACTTAAATAATTTTTCACTCGAAAAAAAAGGTCGTGGATAATAAAGATTGCGGCTACAATAATTCAAATGAATAGTGTAAGTAAGAAGATTGTAAATAATTTTACTAACTTTTACTTATTTTTTTAAAAGAAAGAAAACAACCGATACTTGAAAAAAATATAAAATTTAAAAAAGAATATAATTCATTAAATGTTTTTAGATTTCAATAATATCTATCGAGATGATAGATCTTGCCCAAAAATAAAAATAGTTTAGAGTTGAACTTCCAAAATAATGTGCAATATTTAGATATGAAGATAACGAAAAGAATTTAAAACTTTTTAAATCCATAAAATAAAGCTATTAATTAAATTTAAAAACATATACATTATTTTAAATATATATTAGAAATTATGCTGAAATAAATATTACTTAATCAATGCAAATTTTGATCCGAGGTAACATTTTAACTACACAATAATTTGCATCAAATAACTTTGCAAATCAGGAAATTTAGAATTGTATAAGCATAAAATAATCTGCAGAATATTTCGAAAAAATAGGATCATTTGGAAGAGATTTATTGCTTAAAACTATATGAAATTAAAATGCCCGTCTTTAGTTATAATTTTTAATATATAGCCTGACTACTTTATGACATATGGGGCATTTATACAACTGATACATTTCCATGTACAATTATCGAAATAATTAAATTTTTGAAGGCATAATTTTTTTAAAATTTTAAGGTTTTGGAATATTTGTTCCGATTATGACATTTTCCTTTAAAAAAATTGTTATCTTATTCACCATATCACCGACGTCGATTCTCTCTTATCATCAGCAGATGGCAGCACAATAGTAGTTATTTATAACTTCTGAATAACATGAATGTGTTGATTTATGCTTATCTGTACTAAGAAGTTTATTATATACAATTTCATTTAAAGTTTTAAAAAAAAAAATTCTTCTCAATGGTTTAAGTTATCGATAATATGTTATGAAAGGGAAGAAAAAAGAAAGATCAAAAATACGCTAATAAGGATGATAATGATGTTAACATAATCCCCTTGATTATAGTGTAAAATAAAAGTATTAAATTACTGCGTGAAATAAAAATATTTTTAATTGAATTTCAGTTACATTTCTATTGTTGCTTGCGGCTTTATGATATCCATAATAATAAAATATCTAAATTCATAATAATAAAGCTCGCATCCTTTTGCTCATCAATACAAGTCAGTTAAAAACGAAACTAAACATATTTTTTATTTGACCAGTAAAAGAGAGATTCAAATTTAATTACTCGATGTAATCTCTTTTTCTTCTTTTAATAGAATTTTTTTTAAAAAAAATAGCAACAAAAATTGAAAACAAACGCTATTAATACGGCTATAAATCTACCGCCGGGACGCAATCTACCGCTTGTAACTGCCGGTCAAGAAACCCGCAGTTAAGAAACCGACGGTCAAAAAATAATGGTGGAATCGCTTTTGAACTCTCGGTCAAAGTTTCCAAACCGGGGGTTTTGGAACTGGGAGTTACGCGTTAGGTCAGAGTCAATGGTGAATACGGGGGTTAATGGACTCACCAGGTCAAGATTTCAAAGATGACAAAGGTTCCGAATCTGCTAATTATTTTCACTAAATTAGCGTAACTTAAAAAGGTGAACAAAAATTCAAAATTTTATCTTATGAAATGCAAAGCCGAACAAATGAAAACTACTTTGAAATTACATCCATCTTATTTTATCATAAATAAAGTGGTCAGAAATATAGTTTTTTTTTAACAAGAGTTCTACTATGTCTTTTAAATAAAAAAAATTGTCTTTTTTTAACTATTAATATAATGTGTTAAACAATACTTTTATAAATTCTAATGCATAATCACCAATTTTTAAGTCTCATTTTACTAATAAAGTATTTCTGGGATTTTTATGTTGTATTTCTAGGTTATCATTATTGGCTTTTACTTATTTTTTGTGTGTGGTTGATTTTTCCTGCTTTTTTATAAATCTAATGGGGAAATTCCTTAACTTTTGATGAGAAATCGGATGTAATTAAAAATTACTTCAATATATTTTGCTATTCCTACTCAATAGCTTAACCAGAATAGATCAATCTTCAACTGCTAAAACTTGTTTGGTCATTTATTTTTCATCATAAAAGCAACATTGCTTTGCAGCATTAAAACAATTTTTATGGGTACTATAAATCAAAACCTTGAACCCAATGCAAGCAATGATGTCATGCAAGTTTTTTTTTTTTTAACTAAAATATTCAGATTTTTATGCATATGAAAAAAAAAGGTTAAAATATTTATATCAAATTAGAACTTTTCAACCCTGGTCACTGCCTAGTTTTATTAAAACTGTGTCGTATATAGGTAAAAGTTACATACCGAGAATTTTTATACAATTTAAATTCATATAAACAGAAAATAATATCAAGATTTAAACAGCCTTTCATATTTTCTGATGCATACTTAAAATCAGAGATCTACAAATCTCAGATTGCTATGTTGCCTAAAAAGTCATTGCTGACGCCTAATAAATATTAAAGTAAACTATAACATAAAAGCTGATACACTTTTTTTCATTCCATACGATACTAGACACCTAGAAATTTTGAATTCTTTTGACCCCTGCTTATAATATGTAGTATATTTCATTTAATTAAATGAAATGTATAAAATTAAATTAAAATAAATCTGTAAATAAAATGCTTTTAAAAGAAATTTATTAATTTAAAAGAACAAAAGCAATTAGATTTAATGAAACTACATACAATTTAAAAAAAACTTTTTTGTTCTCAAAACAAAATCACCAATAACACTCCACTTAAAGAAACATGAACTAGTTCATTAGTTGAATATTGAGGAAAGACTGCACTGAGTACAAACATTACATAGATGCACAAAGTAGCAAAAATACTGTTATAAATCAAGTCTGATTGAAAAATAACGACCATTTATTTTGTTTTAACCTTTTAAGTAATTAATAATGATAAATATTTATTCTAAATTGAATAAATTTGAATCATGCATTATGTTTCACAATAAAATATATTTTTTATGAAGAAATAACAGTTTGAAATGTATTGTTATGATTTTTTTTTCAATAATATTTTATTTGTGAAATTAAACTAACTTCTAAACTAAAGTTATGCATTAAAACAAAATCTGATTTAAAGAAATAAATCTGTTTTTTTTTTAATCTAAAATTTTTTTAAAAAAATCACGAATTCTATTAAAATCTGTCTAAATCTACTACCATATTGATATCTATGCCAAAACATTCACCAAGTTTTGGCAACTTCCAAGTATTGGCCAGCTCGAAAAATATAACTTGTCAACTTGAAAGGTAACTGGGCAAACCATAATATATATATTTTTAAAATTTTTTGAAAGTTAAAAAAACCTTGATAAAGGTAACAGGAGTGAACAGATACCAATAGTAAAATATTTTCTACTATTGTATTCTTTTAATTATTAACTAAAAATAATAAAATTAAATAAAAAGAAACGTGCCACAATAAATTAATTACCATTTATAATTTTTATTTTCAATAAGTATGATAGTTTTAGTTAAGGTTAGTTAGGCATAAAATTAGCAAGTATAAAATTAAAAAATAAATTATAGTTAATCTAGTATATTTTATGAAATAATATAAATTTTATGCTAACTATTGTGCAACATCTTAATATATAAGACACTGAGAATTTTTTGAAATATTAAAAACTAATAAATTGCAAAAGCTATTTTATACTAATAACTACAAATTGAAATTTACTCTAATATTTTAAATTTATGATAGACATTAAATAAACATGAATATTAAATGTTTTAAATATTATGCTTATTATATTTGTGAATTCATTATTTTGAATAGTAACAGATATTGAAATCATTTTAGATAATTATAACATATTATTCAAATTAATTTAAAACTAGAGGTTTCTGAATAAGGAAAGATTGATATTTTCAGAATGTTTCAATAAAAAAAGATTCAAACTGATTACTATAATTAAGACATAAAGTTTGTAGAAGTACTCAAGCAAACAATGCGCTGAGTAAACATTCTATCTTGAAGTGTCCCCCCCCCTAATTTTATGGAATTTTCTGAAAATTGTGAGAAACAAGCAAAATCCGGTAAAGCTGACAGCTACAAATAACAACAAAATAATTCAATGAAAAATCGTCAACAAGGAAATATCATTACTGAATTGAAAGTTTGAGCATTAATGATTCAAGTTCAGATAATTTATGCTTTTTACAGACATTGAGGGAATCACAACTTAAAAGAGACATAACTGCCTCATCACTGACTTTAACCAGAGCACTCAGAAAAGCTTGATACGTCGACTTCACATTTCCTTCTAATCCTCGTTCCCCGACCCTCGCAAAGGACGACATGATGTGTTGTGGCCAACCACTTTCCACAAGAAATCCGGCTATCCATGGCATTAGAGGAAGTAGGGTGGACAGTGCTTGCATGCCCAGAAACCAAAGTTCCATGATTTCACGCCAAACTTCTCGATATTCCCTCACAATGCAAAACGAAGTCACTCCGTTTATATCTTCGGCATTGTGGGCATCCCACAAAAACTTAACACTAGACGAAAGAAAACCATAGAAACTAGTTTCGCACGTTTTAACTCTTTTATAATACTGTCTCGTTATTAATAAACCCAAAACCGAGAAATTTGCCTTCAACGGTAACATTTCCAGTTTGGGAGTGAACTGGGGCAGAGTGTTAAAAAGAAATTTCAAAAAATAGAAAAACTCGTCCGTTTCAGCCACCAATTCAGATTCGAGGACAACGATATTCAGAAATATGCCACAAAGAGTAGCGAGGGACGTTTCTTTTTCCGGTACTCGTTTATCTTGAAAAGTTCCCCATAAGAAATCCATGTGTTTGAAGAGCAGTGGAAGAAGATCATTTTTGAGCAATATTTCTCGCGTTTTGTCTTCGGCAGTGAGATGACACAGAGGGGGTATAAAAAAGTGAATAACCTTGCACTCTGCTATTTCTTTTCCATATGCTGTCTGCGAGACAGACTTTTTACACACATCAAGAACAAAAGGCAAGATTTCAACGATGTTGTCCTGTAATGCATACGTCTCTTCGGCAAGCCAACAGCACAACACTCTTATCGTTGC
This sequence comes from Parasteatoda tepidariorum, assembly GCF_982258835.1. Taxonomy (NCBI): domain Eukaryota; kingdom Metazoa; phylum Arthropoda; class Arachnida; order Araneae; family Theridiidae; genus Parasteatoda; species Parasteatoda tepidariorum. The sequence goes on from NC_141763.1 coordinate 103,276,195, forward strand.
CACCACAATATCCTGACAATTTGAAAGCTTCAATACAGGATCGTCTTTCTCCCATAATGCTGACAAGCTTCCTATAAAATCTAAAATAGATTTAAAAGCCATATTTATAGAATTCAGCAATTGCTCAATTGGTTTTTGATTTCCTTGAAAAAGGCTTTCTTCTACCATTATCCCAATAACCCTCTCTAATATACAATAACAAGAACTTAATAAAAATAGTTCTCTACTGACTTCGTCAACTGATTTGTCATCTAAAAGCATACAAACTTCGACACTAGTGATTTGTACTAAAATTGTAAAAAAGCGCTCAGAGCCATCAGAGTCGTCGGCAAACCATCGAGATCCGAATCTGTGCACGATGATCCCGGCTAACTTCAAAGCCGAATCTCTTTGAGTTTTTCCGATTTTACTCTGCAGTATGTTTGACAAACCCTTTTGAATGACACAACTGGTTTCTAAACTCAAGCAATCTGTATATTTCAGTAATAGAGATGTTAAGTAATTGCAAATTTCAAACTTTTTCATCGTTTCATCCGTCTTAAACTCGTGAGCTAGTTCATTAATTAAATCAGTTACGCTAGGATTTTTGTTATATTCAGGTTGAAGTGTGATCATCATGATCACTGCTAAAACTTTAATCTGTTTGGACATTTTATATTGCTTGAGCAATCCATTCAGAATGTCTGGGTTTAATAGGCGCTGTTTACAATCATCTTTTCCTAACATAGCGGCAATAATGTCTAAAGAATCATTCACTGACGCATTTAGCTCATCATAATTATCAGAATTTAGTACTTCAAGCATTGCGGGAACAAAGCACATCACATTCGAATATTCAAACATGTCTGGAAACATACAGAAGCTGGAGAATATGGCGATGGAAAGAGTTTTGTATGGGATCGCACTTTCTTCTTCCTCGGTTTCTAACAACCGCAGAAGAAAACGTTGATCAATAGCGTGAAAAATTTCTTTCGTGTTTTCTTCCGAAAGATTCTCACTTCTTATAAGTTTAGCGATGACCATAAGTGCTGCGAATTTCTCAGTGTCCGTTTTAGCAGCAGTCCAAACCGATTTACTTTTTTCTACAATATCCATGATTTATTTCTTTAAAATCAGCGAAAGGAACTTTATAATTTTTTTTACAGGAATTTATAACTATACAAATAGTCCGATAAGTTAAAAACACATTTACTTATATTACGTGTTTCGATAGCTTTTCTTAAAGTCATGCTTGTTTACAAATATACGCTTCTGGCGGTTTGTTTTTGTAATATTATATACTCGTTTTGACCGAAATTTCATTTGTTGAAATATTGAAAAAAAAAGATTATTGAAATCTAGAATGTCATGGAAACTATAAATATAAATTACTTGATGCATATGAAATTTTAAATTCAAGGTTGCATTTCATTCATTTTGATGAAAAACAATGTTCATGAACGGATTGATAAGCGGATTAAAATGACAGAAATAAGTAACCAAATATGCTCTAAGAATCCGAAATAATAACAAACAAGCAAACGTGCTGCGAGGGACTTCATTTTAGAATTTGATGTAATTTATTACTGGTGTTTTATACTCTGATATTAAATAAGGTTAGTGAAAATTTCTTATTACGTGTGTATTTCTTCAAGTATAAATGCTAAGTATATTGATATAACATTTAATATTCTTGAATTTCTTTATATTGCTTTGCCTGATTGTGGTTGGCAGTTACTTGCGTGTGTATGTTTCTTCTTCTCTCTTCTGCTTCTATTAAAAACTACGTATACGTTAAAATTTTTCCTATCAACCAAGTTGTATCTGCTGTTCAAAATTAAATTTTGTTCGTTCAATATTAATTATTAAAGAAGACAGGTATATTACAATTTAACGTAAGTGAAAATCGTATTCCTTTCCCCTATCCGGGGATATTTCCGTATCGTGATCTGTTGCCCCCACTACAATCGCCAAGAAGGGGCAAATAGATATTAAACTTGCTAAAAAAAGCATGTAGATGTTTGCCCAGGGATGGCTACGAGTTATACATTTCGAGTTGGTCCCTTTCTGTGATGTTTCTTTAGTTTCTCGCGAGCCGCTGCCGGAAAGTAGTCAAGACTTGGCGATAATTCGGTCGCAGATCAGGATACGGAAATCTCCCCTTGAGCAGATCCTGATAAACCAAATTTTAAAAAAATCAGAGACTCATTAAATTAAGAATTTCTTTCAGACCTATGTTACTCAAATTTTGTATTTTGCTATGAAATATTACATTCTTTAAAATTACGTAAAAAGTTCCATGCCTTACGATTCAAAAATTTTTTTACTATTATTATATAAAATGATAAATGTTTACTAAAAGTTATTTATAATATAGAATTATATTTGAATAAACAAATTGTGTGCTTCTAAAGTTTACAAGAGATAGCGAAATATGCAAAAAGTAGAATTAACATTAAGAGGTCCGAACTTTGGATCGCTCTCCTGACCAAACTATTAGGACCCTATATGCCAGACGGTAGCTGCCCCTTATATTTTGGTAGATATAAACCTGAATCGATTGAAAAAAGCCATGTTCATTTCAGCGTTGTTAGAAGGGCGGTCTGCCCCCCGCCTGCCTTTTGATTACTGTAAATGTGCTCCCTATGCCCTTTTTGTGAAAATACACTGCAGCTCCTTAAGAGCACAACCTTTTATTTTTTCAGGAATTTTTTTTATTAACCACCTGTTTTAATGAAAGGTCCATTTCTGATTTAATTAGTTATAGATAACTATTTAACTTGTCTAGTTTTATAGTTAGAATTGGTATGATATACACAATATTAGACCCCAGAATTATTCACATCTTGTATTTGGGGAAATATTTATAAAATTTTTTAAATTTCACCTTAATTTTTTTTCTAATCTTCAACTGTTATTAATTATTTTAGATACCTCATAAATTATTTTAGATGTAACACTTGTACCGAACTCATATTATTAATTCAGAAAAAGATTTTTCTTTTTTTGCTTTATTAAAACAAAAGTTTAAGTAATATTTTAAGCCCCAAATTAAAAGTAACTAATCCATTAAAAAGCATTTTACAGATATCTCAATTGTTATTTTGAATAAAGAATTAAAAAAGTACGACTGAAGACTTTTTATTTATAATATTAAGATGCAAATAAACATTTAACACCTAAATGTTTCACTTCGATAGCCAGTATGTATGAAAATTTAATAGTTCTGCATTAATTGTGTCATTATTTAGCAGCATTCCTTTTTGTAGCAGTTAATGGTTATAATCAAATGCAAGGTTTAATAAAGGAGCATGAGTGAGATATTAAAAATTTCTTCTTTATTTGCACTACAGCCCGGAGTGGGCCTTAGCCTGCCTCACAATATTTCTCTAGACAGCTCTGTCTCTAACCTTTAACTTCCAATTGGAGATCTTTAAAGTTTTTAAATCATTCAAGACATCCTCCATCCATAGTTTCTTTGGTCTATTGCACGTGAGCTTCCAATACAAGATCTTTACCACTCAAATTAAAGATATTACATTTTTTTAATTAAAAAATATTTTAAATTATTAGATTGATGAAAAGGAAACAAACACACGGCTGCATAAATATAAATAAACACTCAAAATTTAAAAGGCATGATTTAGCTCTAACGGCTAGGAAAGAACTTACTTTTTGTCATTTATTTCAACATATAACAATATTTTTGTTGACAAACTACAACATTAAATAAAATTTAAAAAAATACTCTTAAAATATTTTAAATAAATGTTGAGTATTTTTTAAACTGTTTTTTTTTTTTTTTTTAAATATATTATAAAAAATTGCCTTATGAAATTATTATAACAATGAATATAAACGCATTGCATTCACATTGTAAATTTGTTACCCTAAGAACAAAAAATTAAAATGAAACTATAAAGTTAAGAAAGCCATTCATTCCCATTTATATTTTTGACTATAGCAAGCATTATGTGTATGTTACATGTAAAAAATAATAATTGAGATACTACATAAGTATTACTGTGGAAGCTCAACTCTATGTCAACATTTAAAAATTGCAGATTTATGTTTATTTAAAGCAATAAAAATTCCCATCAGCAATTAAACTCAAAATTATCCGGAATTCGAGAAAACTTTATATTTTTTAATTTTATATATTTGAACTGAAAAAAGAATGTATCGATAAAAAATTTACTTATTAAAAAGATTTTTTTTTTTCTTAAAGTAAAAAACAAACCTGTCTCGTTTTAACATATTGGTTTAAACCAGCCAATCCTGAGAAATATTATTAAAATGTAATCATTTGAACAAATTTACTATGTTTTTTTCCTTTTTTTAGGGTATATAATTAATTATGTTGCTATAAAAATACTTTATATTGAATCTTGTCACAATTTTTTTCAAAAAAGTTTAATAAAGTGCTTTATCAAAAAAGTATGTTCACATTTCTCAAAAAAATGCTGTTGAACTATTTCACATTTCAATGTATTAAAATTTATTTCTAATTTTGATTGAATCAATATTGTGTTTCAAAATATATCTTTTCTACGGACTAACATAGATTGAACCTTACTTACCCAAGAATAACATTGTTGGTGGAAATAAATATGCAAAATAAAAAAGTAAACACCCAGGATAAATTTTGATCTAATAGTCAGATTTTCAAATACTTTGGTTCAATCTTAATAGTTTGAGGGCCTGATCTTTATTAGTGCAGATATATTTTCTCTGAATAAACTTACACATTTTTAAACAGATTTGGATTTCTGCTCCCAGGTTTTCTTGTGTGTGAAAAAAAAAAAATACAGTTCTAATTTGGAAAGGGGCTGTAGACACAGAACTTTTGGAACCTGTTGTATTTCGAAATTATAAGTAGTTGCTGTAATTCTAACTTTTACTAAGGATGATCATATAGTTGATATATTTTTTTTATTATTGATTTGCATCAGTTGGATTAATTTAAGCATTTAGTTATTGTTCTACCCTTATGGTTCCCACCATGTTTTAAATTTTTCATCATTGAAAGATTTATTGTTTACGGGTAGCAATGCTGGCAGCTACTATTCTATGACTAAGTTCGAGCTTGTACTTTAAAGATTTCCAATCTTCAAGAGACACTGAGACTTACTCAAAAATATATCACGTGTAAGAACGCATCTCCACCATACAAAATGCTCGATTGGGTGATAGGGTTGCTATGATAGTGACGAACCATATCGCAAGATCATACCTCAGAGCGGGAAAAATTGAACTTGAAATAGGAAATAAAAGAATTAATAAAAGGGATTCAGGAAAAAACAGAATATTATCAGCTCTAGGTAAAAACGTAATTTTTATCTGCTCCAGGCATTTAAACACCATAAAATAAACAGATTGATTCTTTTTCTTCCAATTAATTATTTTCTTTTAACTTACATTGCATATTCTATGATGTTTGGTTTTTGAATTCTTGCACTGGTCATAACTTTACCCAAGTAATGTGCAACACATGTTGTTTACATACAAAATGTTTTTGTATTATTTAAACTTTAGTGAATATGAGTTTATGTTTATTTAAATTTTTGTCATAACTCATAATTTTAATAAATAATTCGTAAAAATGTGAAAAAGTTTGAAATTAGAAATGTGTAATTTCTAGCTCTAAGTCGCTCAGGTTTTATGATAAATTAAGCACTGGAGAAGTGATGTATAATCTTCCTTTCTATAAAACTGTGTTAATAATTTTTTAATGAATCTAATCAATTGAATTTTTGTTTAAATTCTTTATTTCTTAACCATTTAAACCAGTTTGGGTATAAAAAATTTTTGTAGTTATATTAGATTTAAAAAAAAAAAATATGTTTGCCATCTCTTCCATATGATATTTTTGATCTTTATTACTGTTGTCAGTATCTTTCAGATACTGTTAACTATGATGGAATTAGAAACAAAAGAAAGTGGTGATGAGATGGATGCTGATATTGAATCTGGCGGTGAATCTTTATCTGATGATGAATTGCTGGGCGATGATGATGACAACAATAGAAATGTTTCTGGAAACATGGCTTGGGCAAAGGCAATGCAAAATGTTTTAAGCACAACTCCTAGAACTGAAAACTTTATTCTTAGCAAAGCAAAAAGAGACTCAGATATAAAAAAGAAAAAAGTGAAAGATATTGAATTTGTTGACTCATCTGGCAAAGTGGTTGAACAGGATTCACAAGTTAAACAAGAAAAAAGCTACAAAGAAATGAGAAGGGCTAAATTAGATAATCAGAAAAAGGTGAGTGTTTTTAATTGAGCTTCAATTACCTTTCTAGGGATTGCTAACCTTGTATATATATATATTTCCTTTCGGGATTACGTAATTTGAAAGTGATATTTTCTCTTTTAAGTTTCGGGGTTTATAGCTATTTTAGGTTCTAGTCAATTTTCTTGTTATCTATAATGAGGTGAAAAATTTAAATAACTCCATAAAGTTCGGTTCTTCATTACTGAAAAAGTGAAGCAGAGGAAGGGCCCCAAAGAAGTTTTTGCTCTGGGCCCCAATTAGGCTAAGTCGGGCTTTGGTGACAGTTCAAGTTAAAGGCTGGCAGCTTTTTGTTTAACAGGCTTAGTTTGCACACTACTAAAATTCCTGTTTTCATGTTTCTCGATCACACTAAAATAAGTATTATTCACTGGCCATGTCAGTTCAATACTATCATCTTCATGAGCCTTTGAAGTATCTACCATCTTCTGTATTTTTTGAAAACAGAAACAATTATCGTGAAGAAATCTAATTATGCATGTGATTTTGATTACAAGATGTCTAAGAAGCAATGAAAATAACCTGCCAATCTTTATTGTTGTTGTTAATTTACGTCACACTAGAGCTGCACAATGGGCTATTGGCGACGGTCAATCTTTATAAAATTTTTTTTTAAAAACTTGCAACTATGGGGACTTAAATTATTACAGAGCCATTCACACTGCCTGATGTAAGAGAAACTGCTCGCATATGCACAAATCGTACTTGTCATCCCAGATGGGAATTGCATGCAGTGAGAATTATCTGCAACAAAGGCATTCTCATAGCATACATTGACAGATACACATAAGATTTGCACTGATCAGATAAAAAAAAATAGTAACATTTGAATTTTTTTTTTCTTTCTAAAATTACATTAAAAACAGTTGCTAGGAATCGCAACAACTACTTACTACACTACAAAAACTGCAGTGGTTTCTCTACTTTGTAGTGCTCTACTACATAATTTAAATTATTTCCTATTTCTTTCGTTAAATTGAAGGTATGGTGCAGCAAGAATACGAAAATTATTATTATTCCCAATTCAATCCAATTTTAAAATTTTAACAAACAAAACAAAAGAACAATTATGGAACTTCTGAGTTATAAAATCTTTTTCTTTGTTAATTTCAGATTAATTCATTTAGATACAGTTGCAATAATCTTTTTTTTATCTGAATGTTTTGAAGCTCAATCTTTAAATTTGCAATGTAAAAATGTAATAATAGAGAAAAGAGCCAAATAATCTTCATACGAACTAATGCCTAGTCCTTTTAAACTTAAACTGAAATCAAAGAAGAAAAAACATACTTTTGATTTCAGTATTATATAATTTCAGATTTTTACTGATTTGTTAAATTTTGCTTTTTTTGTTGTTGCATAGTTTAAGTCAAGGAACTTATTTAAAAATGAAATTGAGAGTGGATTGAGATCATTACTTATTTATATTTTTAGAAAATCAAATCGTATACAATGCAGATGAATTGTTTCAAAGCATTTAATTGATTTTTTTTGTTTAGTTTATATGAAATTATTTCTTTCTAATTAACAATTCAATTATCTCAGAAATTTTAAATGGTAATCTGAGTGGTTGTTTACAACTTAATTTTTGTTAAAATCATGTTTAGTTGTTCCGAACTAGTCAGTCATTCAAAAATATTAAGTTCAGATTTTTAAAAAAAAAAAATCATAACTTATGAAGAATTATATCATCATCAGATTTACTTTTACAAAGAATCGATTAAAATTGAAAGTTCAGTAGGTATTGACATTTTAAAATTGGAAAAGTCATAACTTTTGAAATAGCTGAATACACACATTTGAAAAATATATTCTACAAATCATTTGTATTTTAATTTAGTTAATCATGCCTTTTAAAAGCAATTTTTATAGTTTTAATTCTTAGTTAAGATTGTTTAATGTATAATTGAGTCTTCTTTGAGCTTGAATTTAAAAAGAATTGATTAACTAAAATGCTTTAAAAACTTGTCCATCTTTTAAGTTTGAATATTTGAAAATAGAAAAATTATATGAATAGAAGGTTTGTTTAATTATTATGTATTATAGTGGTTATATTTTTATTTTAGAAAGCAGAATGGGAAGCCATGTGTCGAGTAAAACCAGATGTTACAAAGAAAGAAAAGGAAAAGGAATTCATTAAAATAGCAACTAGGTAATATTTTACATTAACTTTTCTTTCTTTGTCACAAAACTTATTATGTGTCTTGTGAAATTTTTATTCTTCAGTGTAATTTTGTGATTTGTTTTGTTTTATGTGATCGTCTAATATATTAAAATTTATATTGTAACTATATACCAAAAAAAAAAAAAAAGATTTTATTAGTAAGCATTATGCAGGACCATTTTTTTTTCAATAAATGATTGTAAACTTCATTTAAAAATCATAATGAGTTTGTTACAGCCTACATTAAAAATAGTTAGTGTTATATTTTCTATGATTGGTGTCCCTCATTCTAAATTCGAAAAAACCCTTTCTGTATTTTTTTTATTTCTATTTTATCATTTACTTTTTAGTTCTTTACTTTGATCATTAATTTTAAAAAATGTAGATTTCTTAACTGCATTTTTTTTTTTCACCAGAGGAGTTGTTCATTTGTTTAATGCAGTTGGAGACCATCAAAAAACGGTGAAAAATAATAAGAAAAGTGCTCGAAAGAATGAAAAGATAAATGTTGTCAAAGGCACTTTTATGGACATTCTGAAGCAACATTCTAAGCAAGACAAAAAAGCAGAGGTATGTCTTTTCTATAAAGCTCATTCTAACAATACATTCTTTTGACCACTCAAGAGTGGTCAAAGGAGGAAAAAAGGGAAGAACTTTCTGTTTTAATTTATTTTGCACTAGTCATTGGTCTCTATGAGATTTTTTATAACTTAAAGCATTCTTTTTTTTGCATATAGAAATAGATTTTGATGCTTTGATATGTTCAGACACTTAAATTTGTTTTGAAAAAATTCACATTTTGTTTTTAAAGCATAATATTAAATGTACAGTAAAATGGTCGTTGATTGGTCTTTCTTAGAGGTTACCTCCATTGACTTTAAAATTGTAATTAATAAAAGGTACATGATTTTTCATGAACCATTTTAATTTTACTCAGTGTCATTTTTTGGTGAGGAAATGTCACGTCTGTTAGAGTTACGAAAGGATGGATCTACGAATAAAATTTAGCTTCTATAAAAATGATACCAGCTAATATAATTGTGTGTAAAAACAAATTTACCAGTTGTGCTTTTTGTTTAAGTTTGCATTTAATTTTATATCATAAAAATGAGTTAGATTTTAAAGATGAGAATAGATTTGTTTGTTTGAGATGCTTGTCTTTTTGCAAAATAAAATTTTTTCTATTTTAACTTTCATTTCTAAAAGCAAATTATCAATAGCATTGTCTTTAGTGCACTCTGAGTGTGTTACATAATATCTGAAAAATATGTTTAAAGTTATATGAATAGATGGCACTGTGCCAATTATTTTCTTTCTCATATTTGTTATATTCATTTCCTTGTCGATAGTAAATAAACGTTTCTCTGGAATCATCTTTATTTTGGGTATCCAAGTTTCTTTAGAGTACAAATTTTACAGATATGAGGTTGCAACATTAGAAAGAACTCTCTAAATAAGAGCCCCCCATAAATATTCTGAATACATTTTGACCTACTTACTTGTTTTGTTGATATTCTTTCGTGTTTCCTTATTTGACCGCATTTGGTGCAGATTTTTACTGGGAGAGGTTTTAATGGTCCCTTCTAAATGTCAACACAAAGTTTATGGAAAAAATTCCTCCCAAAAGTGGTTGTAAATGGAGGTGGTCTTTCCTGGAGGTTTCACTGTATCTCTGTTATTTAAGTATAGGGGTATCTGTTGATATTTTAATGTCCTGCTAAATTGTTACATTCTGTTTAAAATTATAATTCGAGAAGAAAAATGACTGTAAAATGGCTTCAATTTAGTGATTTATTAGACTAATTCAGTCTAAGGGTATAAAATCAAAGACAAGAATGCACTCGACAGATTTATAGGAAATTTTGAAACCTGCAACAACAACAATTTCACCTGATATTTATGTTTGAATTTTGCAACAAAGTCTGACTTTTAAGAATAGTAATTAAAAACATTTCTTCAAAAAAGCTATTTTTACTCTGATAATTAGGTTCCTTCTTTGTTTCCGATTTTATACTCAATATTCTTATTAAACATTTTTAGAGTGAAGTGGAGAAGGCAAAAAAAGAAGAGACTTGGAGTATATTAAAAGATGATTTCATGATGGGTGCTGAAATGAAAGACTGGGATAAAGAGAGTGATGATGAAACTTAAACTGATATGTTTAATGTCTGTGTTATATTTTAATAAAACAAAAAAAAGGTTTTTCATTTCATTGAGTACTCAAAATATTTACCTTCCTTTGCTTTTTATTAATTTAAGTATATATATATGAGGCCCACAAAAATATTTAAAATTACCGGAAGGTATGGAATAGAGAACTTCACAATAGCTTTTGATTTTACAAAAGTAAGATAAATAACGCATTTTATTGAAATAAACTTTTATTTTTCTAATTATTAAAAGAGTATCAAAAATATCCACATTTTTCTTTTTGTTGTTGTTCTTACTAAATAATGTTCATTCTACACTTCGACAAATATTTTTTAATCTTTATAAAATATTTTTAATTTAGAACTTATTTCACATTATAAAATTTTAATTTAAATTAAGCATTTAATACTTTGATTTATTAACTAGTTAAAAATGTTAATGAAGCAATAAAAAATATGAAAGACACTTGCATAATTTGTTGAGAACTGGGGAACAAAATATCAACAATTAAATATTTTCCTGGGTGTTGTCGACTGGTACTGATAAAGTCATATAACAGATTCCTATAGGATATTTTATTCCATTTCAATGCTGCGTGTAAATTACATTAGTAGGATTTAAAATTTCTTCGGTACATAAAGGGTTAACATTATAACCACCAGAACAGTTTTAAATTTGCTAAGTATTAGCTTTGAAAAAAAATCTGTTCTCATTTCAACTGCATAAAAGAAAATTTTCCGAGTAATTTTAATTGATTTTATGAGAAGCTTTATAAAAATAGTTTCCTCAATCGTACTAAATATAGACTTAAGTACAGAGGATCGGTGAGTTTTCATTCTAGTATATCTTTAACAGTCAACCAACAAGAACAATTTAGTAATATTCTTTTGAACTGAATCTGATTGTAATATCTAACTTACAATATTGTTTAAAGTAAGTGATATATAAATTTTGAAATTGAAAATTTGTTATGAATTGCCTTATAATATTATTCATGACAAGTAAGAAACTTAGTCCACACTCTATAATTTGCTATGGTCTTATATGAGTGTCCAGTAACACCATCTGCCCATATTTGTGTCCAGCACGAGGCAAATGCTCACTAACCCAAGGCTTTGGCTGTCTACTGTCTCATGTGCTTATTTCTGTTTCTCTTACCCAACACAAAATCACACATCTGGTAAATTTTGATTAATTCACTATCTTAAGCTTGTTTGAGCTGTTACCAGAGAAGAGAGATAGTAACATTAACATACTTATTGTAATACAGTACAAAACCTGTTATCCGGAAACCAAAAAACCGGAACGAAATTCGGTAAATTTTCCCGCCATTTTTAATAAAAAAAATTTTTTTTCCTCATAAGATTTTAGGATTTTTCGTTCTTTTTTTAAAGATGTTTACTATACCATCATTTCGGAAATAATAATTAGTGTATTACTTCATCGTTTTTTCTTCTTTTTAAGATTATTTCCAATTTCTTTTTTCAGTTGGATTTAACAATAAAAAAAAACGGCTTTTTGTAACGATTCAGAAAACCGGAAAAATCAGTTATCCGGAATAGCGATGGTCCCGATCGTTCCGGATAGTCGGTTCCCTACTGTATTACATTTGTGGTTAATATGAATTTTGTAGTATCATTTGCTGCTATTATACCTTAAAAATGAGTTGTAGTTTTCAAGAATTTGCGGCGAGAGACTTGAATGAAAACTCTGACTTAAGTGCAATACACAAAACACGTCTACTACCGAAGAGCCAGAAATTAATAGTTATTTGTAAAGCAAGGATGGTGTACTTCTGTGGACAAAGAGGATTCTAATTTGAAAATTTTTGATGCCTGAATAAACTATTAATTTTTTTATTTCTTAAAATAAAATTTCAAGTTACTTGTCGTTTGTCCAATTTTTAAATACATGCATTATTATCAAGTCATGGTATTTTTAAACTTAACCATTAGTAAATAAGCAATATACAATGAAAAATAATGTTGGGAGAGGACAAATTGGATCTACAACATATATGTTAATACGCCACAAAAATTCACATTGCACAAAAAAGGATTCAGTCTTCAGCAGTTGCACATACGAAACAATTCAATTTACAGCAGCCAAAGGAATAAAAATGTGTTTAAATTATTAATGCTGCAAATTGAGTGTCCATACATTCATAGCCTTCATCAAACATTTTGATTACTTATCTACTCACTTTTTCTAAACAGGATGAAATGTTCATATTACTGGAATTAAATTGTATTGCCTAAGCTTATTTTCTGATACGAAAATTCGTTTAGAATGAATTATTTTTAATTTTCATAAAATAATTTTTCGCAGTTATTTTTGATTGAAAGGTTATTAAAATCGTACAATGTATACTCTCTCACATTAAAAAAAGTTTTTTTTACAGATATTTTTAATATATTAATTTCAAATCAATATAACAAATAAGATGAGCAAAACTTCTAAATCGTTCAAAAAGTTTATTTTCAATCGAAAATGGCAAACCATAGAGCAGCAGTTTCCAAATGATGTTCTGCGCAAACTCTAAAATTCTGTAGGTGGGTCACAGGGGATCCAAGAGCTTTTTTTTTTTTTTTTTACCATTTATGATTTTTTAAACTAATAATTAACTTTATATCTGATTACTTACCCATTATTTATTTAATATTTTTGTTATTTTTATGAAATTTTGTAAAAATGGCTGTGGAAAAAAAAGTAAAATTTTTAATAATATTTGGAATGAATAATGGAAAGGACACATTTATTAAAAATTGCATCAGTATTTTACGTAGAATAAAATTAAACAAAAGAGAAATATGTCTCAGTAATAACTTAAGTCTTTATTTCAATGAAAGCCAATTTCAGTTTATAGATACACTAAAATTAAAAAAACTATACGCTGCTCTAGACCTGTACATTTAACTATTTGATATTAGAGTATTGATTAAACAATACGATGGAAAAGGCTGGGAGGGTGCTGGACTCACAGTCGTGAGAACAGGAATTTGAATCCAGCCGGCCGAAGACTTCCCTTGTAGTAAATGGTGACTAGTGCACGCTAAATCTGTCGGGTAACAAAGTCCTCTATGTTCCCATAACAAATTATACCTCTGGGGGAACTGAATTGGAAATTGATCGTTCTCTGGTTCAGGATAAAATTACTATCTGTGGATGAATGAATGGTTATTAACGGGTGTGACGTATGTGTGTGGCAGAAGTCGAATTCTTGGCCATAGATGGCGCCACTGGTAAACGGGAACAATCGCAACCCTCGCCTTAACCGCTTCCCTGATTATCCAGAGTTAACTCGGGTATGTATATATTGCAAATATTTATTATCTAGAGTTAACTCGGGCGTAGCAGAATTCTTCAATATGTTTTCTTTTATCTATGTTTTTATTCCGTTGGAAGCAAAATAATCATCTGCTGTGACTGGAAGTTTGCCAATTCTTGTTTGGGAGTTTTGTTATTTGTGGTGCAGCAGACCTGTTTTGTACAATTGTATATACGATGGTTGATGAATTTACATAGAACAACAAAAAAAAGAATAAAAAAATGGCGTTCACGAGTGAAAGTAATGCAGATACAAAGACTAATATTTAACTTTTTTCATTTGCTCGAGAAAATTTGGGATAGTAAACTGATGGTAAATGAAATATTTATTACACGTAAAAAAATTTTTTTGATCTAGAACTTGTGTATTATGTTTTGTTTTTCTTCTTTTTCTCATTGGCACGACAGCCCAGGATGGTCCTTGGCCTTCTCAACAAGCCTATGCCAAGACATTCTTCCCTTAGCCATGGTTCTCCAGTTAATTATCTTTAAAATTTGTAGGTCCTTTTCAAGGCAGTCTAAAAATCTTAGGTTGGGTCGTCCTCTTTTTCTTGTAGCGGTTGTCCCGCCATCCTCCATTCTTATAATGTGGCCAGCCCATTTAATCCTTTGAATTTTGATAAATTTAATGACATCAGGTTCTTTATATGCTTTGTAAAGTTCCGTGTTTGATCTTCTAAACCAGGTACCGTTTTTACTTATTCCACCAAAAATGCTTCGCGGTATTTTTCTCTCAAAACTAGCTATCATATTTTCATCTCCGCGGGTCATTGTCCATGTCTCACATGCGTATGTAAGCACTGATCGTATAAGACATTTATAGAGTAACACTTTTGTTTTTCTTTTTATTAGGCTTGACTTAAGATATTTTCTTAGGCCATAAAAACACTTATTGGCCATCGTGATTCTGTAGTTTGTTTTGTTTTAGTTCCTTGTATTTATTAATGAAATAAAAAAAAATATGCTGATTTTTTGCATATTTTTTCAAAAAAATGGGTAAGGGATGTGGTTACTGGCCAACGACAACGGAAAAGTTACATTCATTTGTTAAATGTTTTCAAAATAACTAATAAAATGCCGATCATTAAACATATTAATTTATTTATTATCTTAAGGGTTTTTCCAATAGATGGTCTATCATTTAGGGTTCCATAGCTGAAAAAAATTGGGAACTGCTATTTCACACAACCCTACATACTAATTCTTTTATGAGGGATTTATCACCCCTGCTATCGCTCACTAACTGTCAGGTACAGATTTCTCAGTTCTTTTCATAATTCTAATAGTACCATCTTTGAGACTATAAAATAGAATGGTCGATCAGGTCAGTATTTTCTAAAATCCAAACTACACAAATTTGTATTATACATTTTTTTGCTTTTTTTTTTTAATTTTTTTACATAGATTCTAAACATATACTAAGGCAGTCATTATAGAACATCTTATATACAGGGTGGCCACTCAAATCAGGTTTCAAATTTCCCTGATTTTTATATGTAAAAATCCTAAAATTTCCAGGTGAATGTGCTTTTTTTCCCTCTTAAAGTTTAGGATGGGTACAAGAAAAGTGTCAATATTATAAAGTATTTTATTTAAAATATTATTTCTTTAATGTTATTTTATCATCTTTGACTCACGGTATAGAGTGCTAGCCAGGTCACCTTATGGGAATGAGGTGACCTGGAAAGGTTCTCTATTCTTTAAGAAACCATGGGAGTTTAACAGGGTTAAAATAATTTTAAATAAGAAAATTATTAATAATTTAAATTAGTAAAATTAAGAAAAATCGAAGAAAAAATTCCAGCTTTTTTTTAAAAAGTCCCTGATTTTTCCAGTATAAAAAAATTCCCTGATAATTCCAGGTTTTCAAGGTGGGTGGCCACCCTGTATATAGTTTGCAATAACCTTTAAGAACTCAACTGGGCAGGGCTTTAATTTGCTAGTTATTTTTTTCAAGTAGGTATGTTGAAGAGAAAATTATAATTTTTTATACAAATCAGTCTAAATCTATGGTGAATTAATTATTAAAAGTTTTGACAAGCGTTGGATTTTAAGCTTTGACCCATTTTACACAAAAATAATCATTGGGTTAAATTCAGATGCTATTTTTTGACTGAAACCTGCAGAATGAATAAATATTCATTTTTAATTAACAGGAAGGGAATATATGCTTGAATGTGATTGTACATTTAATTTCATATAGATGACAAAATTCGTGTAATTTTCTCATTAACAGAACATTCTCTTAAACATAGATGAAAGACTTCCATGAAAAAGCCCGCTTTTTTCTTTCAATTATTAAAATTTTCCACCATGTTCCAAAAACATAATTTTTTGGGGGGTCCAATTATTACAGACCCCCGAGTCGACCGAACGATAGCCGTACTCGGAAAGAATTTTTTCTCTGCAGTAGTCTTCTGAAAGAGAATGATTGCGAGGAAAAAAATGGGTGGAGCAGGCGCGTCGTTACCTTGACTTCCGTTGTAGAGCGGAAAGGATGAGGTTGTTGATTGTGAATCCGTTTCGTTTCGGGCGCCAATATTCGACCCTGGGTTTTCCTCATTGGAGTGGCGCGTATTGAATTTGCGCATCCGTACATTACAGTTCTCTAGACTCCGATAGCTCTTATTTTTGGCCGTTCCTGCTTTTATCCGACCACATATTTGTTCTTCGTTTACTTGTTTCCTTTTCACTTGGTGCATCGTTAGGCGAATTTATTTAACGATGGAAATAAATTTGATGGGCGAACATAAAATGTGTACAATTGCTGCTGCTGAATAAAATAAATTCAAATTTGATAGGTTCAGGGATGAGATTAGCCAAAAGGCAAAAAAGCTGAATTTCCACGATTGTAAATTTTACGCAAGCGCAACGCTTTAATAATAAATTCCAGACAGTTTAAGGTAATAACTAATGTGTTGACATACAATTGTGTACTAATATATTGTTATATAAATGATTACATTGTACTTAATATTTAGTGAAAATAAAAATTACCAATTGAAAAAATAAAGCTGGAAATTATATTTTTCCTCAGTTCACATAAGAGACAATTATTACTTGAAAAACTACCTGGTTTAGCAAATTAAAACTACTGAGAATATACATTAATATTTCATTTCTTTTAATAAATACTGTTATGTGATTTATAGCAAATATATCAGTAATATTACTTTTTAAATTATATTGGAAAAAAAAAACTTTAACAATGGACCGAATCATTATGTTCATATTATAGTCTAATCTAACTAGAGCCCTTTGAAACATATCAGTAGAAGTAGAAATATATAGTAACTCCTTAACATACAGAAATTGCTATTTCAGTTCGAAAATTACATGACAATCAGCAACTGTTTAGATAATTGTTTTATATTTGATAAGAATTTTGCATTTTATAGCATAAATAATGGCAATTATAAATCAAATTTTGAAGAGTTAATTAACTCTTTTTAAAAAAAAATAAATTAATTAAATCCCTTTTTAAGTGATTGCTTTCGTTTGCTATATCTTTTATGTTTGCTATATTTAGTCGTTAGTCCATCTTCAAACATCTTGTGACAAATCCTATTTTTTCTTCTTTGCAAGCACGGAATGAAAGTTTTGAATATATTCCCTTCCAGTTTCTCTGATGTTGTAACACTTACATTATATACTAATAATCGTCGTTAGAAAAACAGTCACCTTTATAGTAACTAATTAAAAAAAAAATTTACTTCTTACTAGAATCGCGATAGTTGATTTTAAAATTGCGTGAATATGGATAACAATTATGGATTTTGAAATCACATGAATATGAAACTAGATATACGATTTTGAAAATGAGGAAATACAAACTGGGATATAGAATTTTTAAAATGCGTACATACAAATCATGATTCATAATTTTTAGATCGCATAAATACGAATCATGATGCGCAATTTTTAGATTGCATAAATAAGAATTATGATGCATAATTTTTAGAATTCGTAAATGCGAATCCCAATGCCTTATTTTAAAATCACGTATAAATACGAAAATCAATGTTTGATATTATAAGCCGCATGAGCAAATCTAGACATTAATCTTAAACTTGCGTGAATACGAATCGCTATATAGGTTTTTAAAAAGGCGTAAATACGAATCACAATATCTGATTTTTAAATCTCGTAAATAAGAATTGCAACGAACAATATTCAAATCGCGTGAATAAGAATTGCAACACGCAAATATGAAAAGCTATGTTTGATATTAAAATCGTGTGAATAAGAATCGAGATATTAGTAGATTCCAGGCTTGGGACCTCTAAAAGGCTTGTCGTTTGAACTACAAAAATCGGATCTATCTGGAGGGCGGGTAAAAAATTCGGAAAATCTTATCTGCTGCGAGTAAAAGGGGAGAAAATAGCTATAATAAGTAAAAATGAGAAAGGATTGCTAGCTATGTAGTTTGAATTTTCTGTTTCGCTTTGAAAATCAGTAAATTTTCTGAAAAAGCGGAATGCTTATAAAAAAAAGTGAAATTTTTAGAAAAATCTGAATTTTTGATAAAAAAAAAACTGAAATTCAAGAGATAAAAGTGAAAAAAGCGGAAATCTGCTAAAAAGCGGAAAAAATCTCATCCCTGTAGGTTAAAAAGCAATCGAAGTGACTGAAAATGTTGGTAAAAATCTATCAGAAGATTTTGAGGTGAAAGTTAGCGACTGTTTTAATTTAAAATGATTGACTGGAGATGATCTACATTGCTCAATTTTTTTTAAATATAGTAGTGGTCAAAGATGTTTAAAATTATATTCAAGAAAAATGTAAATTTCACTGTCTAAATGCTTCTGCCACTTATAATATATCTTATTGATATCACAATATAACATAGAACACTCCCTCCCAGTGTAAAAGTTCATTTTTTTTTCATTTTTGTCCACATTCATGCCTGCTTAAAGCAATTTTAGATCTAAGGCTTTGTCCTTACTCTTAAGGAATATTATTCTGATGACTAAAATTTATTGATTATTTTATTTTTTCTGTAACATATTTTTTAACATGGAAAAAAAATAGATAAATAAAAAAAATTATATGAACTAATAGCTTTATGTAAATCATCAGAAGAAATTAATGGCTCTGCTCGCTTTGAAGAGTTTTTGCAGTTCCTTTTGGATCGCTTTGCAAATCAAACTTGCTTTCATTTAGTCTGAAACTATAAATAAATAATTAAAATTTAGCACACTATACTGCAGTGCAATTACCATATAAAGATGCCAAATATATAAAACCCTCAATTTTGAATTTTTTGTAGCTTACCTGATGTTTCAATTGCACAGCAGCATACTATTAAACTGTTATTATGTTTTCACAAATTGTAATAACTTTAATTACACTGTTTTTATTTCTGTTCAATATTTTAAAAGCTTTTAAATTCAATGACAAATTCTATTGTGTCTGATTTTTGTTCTTCACTGAACAATTTTTGTGATGTCAATGTTAAAGTAAATTATTATTAACAATTAAATTTAAAATGGTAAGTACTATCTTTATTCATTAAAATATTATTAAAAGTGTTCATTAATCAACTATATTTTGTAATAATAATCAATGGAAAATTTTTTGTTTACATGCCTTTGTTAGATTACATGCACATTTTAATAACATAAAAGACATATATTAAATCAAAAAAGAAAATCTTCAACTAATTTTTAAAGCATTTAATCAAAAATAAAACAGTTTTATTAGGGAAGGATTCATCTGTTAAAATACTGCTAACAATTTCATGCCAATAAAGAGAGCAAAAAACAGGAATAATTCATTTTGAACAAGAATAATATCCTAATAACAAATTGTGTTTGCATAAAACAAAACATCAGTAGAAATCTAACCATTTTCTTTAATTATTTTCTTCCTAATAAAATACAAAATTGAAACTGTACAGAACACATTTTAAATTCAATCTAACTTTTTTTTTTCACAAAAATATTTGAAGTAATATAATTTTCTTTGACACTCTATACGTATTTCATTCTGCACATTCTCAGTCAAGCAGGTTAGATTATTATACATATTTGTTTTTTCTTAAAAAATAATCTCTACTACTTTAGGAATTTCTTTATAAAAATGTTTTTGATTCAGTAAACATTGTTGGCATTTTGCACCACTTTTTTTTGTATATCACGAACACAGTTACAGTTTATGCATGTATAGCTGCAATACATCATCACACTGTATCATCTCTCATCAACTTTTTTTAGTCACAGACAACACTATATTTTGGTTTTACATTTATTGGAGTAAATATGGCATACTTCAAACAAATGCTTTCAAAATTCTTTCTTCAATTTTGAACAAAAAAAAAAAAGGCTTCCATTATTTTTGAAAAAGATTGCTTCCATCATTTTTGAAAGAAGGCTTTTATCATTTTTAAAATAATGCTTCTTTCAGTTTTAAAAGATTGCTTCCTTCAATATTGCTTCTTTCATTATTGGAAAAAAAAAAGGCTTTCGTCATTTTTGAAAGATTTCTACCATTATTTTTTTAAAGAATGCGCTTCTATCAGTTTTGAGTAAAAGCTATTTTCTGAAAAAATGTTTTTCTTCTTTTTTTCATTGTTTTTCTGTCTTAAATGCAAGGAAACAAACTGTCGTTTTAAAAATAGAGTGAAGCAAAGTGGGTGAATGTTAGAGCACCGAATCAAAGTGTAAAGAAATTCTTACTAATGTCATTTTATATATTGCCAGTAAAGAGGGGGGGGGGCTACTGGTCGATACCCTTTCCGAGAGTTCCCGTGCTTCCGTGGAAAGAGAATTGCTGGAAATATGGCTGTTCCATTTCTTCAGAAATGGAATTCAGAGGACCTTGATCAGGAGGTGTCAATTCAACTGATTCACCAGTGAATTCTTGATCAAAGTACCGAGTATCTGTATCAGAGGTCACTTGTGGTTTAAAAGGAGGCGTCACCTAAAAAAAAAAAATTTTTTTTTTTTTCAGATTAAAAAAACATTTTTTTTTTTGTGTTTAGCATCAACTTTTTTTAAATTCAGGGTTAGCAACTGTAATTTTCTGAAAATAATAAAAATAATAGGGGGATTTAACTCAATAAAATAACAATGTCAGAAAAAAAAACATTTTAATCAAGAAATTTAACCGATATCATGATTTTTAAATAATAATTTACAAAAAACTCCTTTGGAAAGTAAAAAAACAAAACAATTAATGACATTGGAAAACGACCTAACCAAACTGATATACATGGTTTATGATTGATAATTTATGAACACACACTTTATAGAATATTGCAAGCCTTTGGACTATTATATTGTTTTACTAAAAAAATATTTGAGGATTCCAGGAACTAGTTTTCATTAGGATTCAAGAATTTTAAGCCCTTGTTATGCATTGGTAAGTTTTTCTCTAAGTTCTTTCTATTTTTTGTGCCTGCTTTAATTATCCTTGATGCAATTTTCATATTATTGAAGTCCTTGCCACTATAAATTTTTTTCTTCCATTTAGCCTCACATTTTCTTGTTTTAAGTCTGACAAAAATAGAGTTTTTTCCATTTTTTTTAAAAAAATAATAAAATAAATAAAATTACTCTTTAATAGTACACTTAAAAAACATAGTTTCAAATTTATATCTTAGTTTTCTGTTTTTTAAGTTTTGTTAGGTTTAGACGGAAAGTAGTCCAAATTTTTATTTGTGTTTATAAGAGATCACTCATCAGATTCAGAGCTCAGTTTAGATGATTGGAAAGTGGTCAGAACTTTGATTAAAGATAAATAATATTTAAGGACTTATAATGGCAAAGAAATGATTGAAATTATCATTTGAATTATCATCTATGCCATCCAACATAAGCTCCAATTCAAATTTGAGTGTTCTAGTTATCCAGAATTGTTTTAAAATTTTGATTGATGATGGCATTAATATCTCCATAAATTCTGCTTGTAGTAGTCAAGAAACATATTTTCTTCTGCACTGAGCTTCTAATAAAATTTGAGTGCTCCCTCTATTTGGAAAGTAATCAAAATTCAGAATGAAGATAAATTTTTGATGTAAATTCTCACAGACACAAAAACAAGTTAATAAAATCATAGTAAAAAATAAGATCTAATTTGGGAACTAAATATTGCGTATAAATAGAAAATTTGGGGACTTGTTTCTGATTTCAAAAAGAAGGAAAGAAATGAAAAACTTTCCGAACAGATACTAAAATGAATCAAATATTAAATAGACACAGATCTGTTTGAAACAGATATTAAATAGTACTTAATAGCAAATATAAACAGAGTGTGTTGAATTTAAAAGCTCAAAACATCAGTATGAAGAAAAAAAATCTGTGTAAAAGCGAAGTAAGATAATTTCTCTTTATAAATCAGAAGCTTCACAAAAATTGGATTTAGCTGCAGATAAAGATTTCTTTCATGTTTGATAGTATTAAAAATTACTAATCTTACAGAAAAAACATAAACAATGCTTCTTTTTTTGTGGAAATTACAAAAAACTCAAACTTTTTTCCAGATAGTGAAATTTATTTATAAAAAAAATGAATAATAATAAACAGAAAAAACACATTCGTTTGGATAGAAACGAATGATATTCTTTGATTGTATTGTTTAACTCACATGACTTAATCTTTCTGCTTTATTTATTTTTAACGAAGAGCGATAGAGTCAGTGTAACACACCTTTTTTATTATTATTACAGTGAATTTTAATAGTTTTTACTTTTATTTGTGTTAAGAACCAAATTAAGAAGAAAAAACTTCAGTTTCTGCGTTTTAATTTTTGCGAATAAAAGTGTGTTTGTATATGAAATAAAGTAATTATACCATTACTAAGTCGTAATTCGCAAGAATTAACTTTTGCCACTTTACGTGCAGCATTTGAAACTTTGTCTTTGTTTTCCTGGCTCTTAAGTAAACTGAAGTAAATAGAATATGAAAAAAAAAAAAAAAAAATAAGGGAGGGGGAAAGAAGGAGTATCGAAATAACAGAATAAATAGGTGGCCTGCAGTTCTAGTAAAAATTTTATTGTGGCTGCTTTCCTGAAAAACAGATCAGTTTTTCTTCTTGCTACTCAAAAGAAAAAGTAAAACTTGCTCTATGATTAAACCCTTCAAATATTGATCAGTGACTTGAAGTGTGTAAAATATTTTTAATGATTTAAATACTTCAATAAAAAGAATAAAAGAGTACACTCCAATATAGATTTCAACTTATTTTAAAACTGGTTATTTAAATAACTTATTTTAAAACCTTAATTTCAATTATATAACACAAAATTGAATAACATATAATGAGTTATTTTTTCATAGCATTCAGATTAAATGGTCAAATGGCAAATTTGTTCTTCAACTGTAATAATTTTGAATACAACATTAAATTTGATAATCTTTTATACTCAATTTTTAAAAAAAAAAAATAGTATTTTTACCATAAAAAATGATAAAAATTTAACGGCAAATATATATACAAAATGTGAGAAAAAGAATGCAATATTATAAATCAATCAATACAAAACAAAAATTGTTATAACTCATAAGCAGTAAACAACAACCAACATTTTGAGGAAGTCTAGGTTTAGTTATAGCAAGGTGGTGAAGAGCAAAGGTTGTAGATGGACCGTACGCTACGAACCGGAGCATTCGGTTACGGAGTGCTGAGCAAGACCAAGCTTTAATGTTCACTAAATTGTAGATTTTCTTCTTTTTAAAAATATTGTTTGTTTGAAAAATACATGCATAAGTTTCTATTTTTTAATTATCTATTCTTAGATTAACTTTCTTTAGAGTTAAAAGTTTTCTATGAAAAAGTTTTATTTAAGCTTCAAGCGAATAATCACAAAAAGTTAATGCAAGACAAAAACAGATGGACGACTGACTCTAGAAAATAACCATATGGACTTAGGTCTCTTTTCATTTAGTTCTAGATAAATTCTTTTCAGTTTAGAGAATAATGTCATGTTAATTTTATGATAATAGCCAGGATTTTTTTCTTTAATGAAACATCACTTTGGAATTTACGTAAGCAATTAGAAAATATTTTTTGTCTTGCTTTAACTTACTTTTTAATAAAGGATAAAAAGTCAAGTGCAAATATATATATTTTTTTTACATAAAATTATCTTTAAATTAACAAACCTTATAACTGTGTGAAAATACAGAAAAAGTAAAATAAAAGGTCATTTCGAGTCTGACTAAACAATTAGAACAATATTTTTGAGATTGCCCCTATATTTTGGAGGCCAGGAGTCGTAATCATCATAATTCATTGAAAAAAGATTTATGTTTATTCAGGGACAGTTGGTTTTGTGTCTAATCTTGTAACTTAAACCAATTAATAACTAATTAACTAATAAACCTATTAACATATTTGAGATCACCCTCCTTAGATATTAAGAATTAGTCCAAGTACGTTAAAAACTGATAATTAAATCAAATCAAAATGTTTTTTTTGCATTGCACACGTGAACCTGTGTGTTAAATACTCTCTTAATATAATGTGAAAGTTTATATAAATTTTAATGTAGAATTAAATACTCATTTTTGGTCTTAAAATGTAATTTTAATCTAAGTTTTCATACAAATTTCAGTAGATTTTTTGAGGGTAGTATTTAGAAATAAGACAGAAAGGTTAATTTTCAAAATAATTAGTAAAAATTAGACAATAACCAAAATTTTATGTTAATAACGAGTAACATTAATTCATTTTTAAAATATTTATATATATTTGATTACATGTTATTTGATATTTATTGAAATCAGTTACATCAATATTTTCTGCAAAGCTAAAGTAAGACTTCTTTGTCTCTACAAATATTTGCCAAAAGTGGAATTGACAACTTTCCAATTCCTCTGATTTATCTAAACGTTTATTATTGCTGCAATTTACGTTGTATGTAGGTTTTCATATGTTTATTTTTATCAATAGTTTAAACAGGGTGCGTAGCCAACTCTCAACAAAAAAAGCACCTTTTAAGCACTCAAAAAATATGTTTAAGCACTATATACTTTAACAAAATGCAAAATAATTTTCAAAGACTTTACATGATCATGATAAAATAACTAGTTTCTGACAAATAACTCTTTTCTTGATTATTTTAGCCACCATAAAAAGATCGAGAGATTTTGGTTCAATTTCAGAGGGTGGAGAATGAAGCCTGAAATTGAGAATATCTTGAAAAATGCAGCACTGAGTTGCACATGAGATTGCAAAAATCTCTTCGAATCCAGCTCAGTTGACGCACATATTAACTCCCAAGTATTTAATCAAATATGTAACATGATTGGCGCTACCATATGTTACGGACTGACGGTGGATTGCGATGGAATGAATTGTGAAAACGATGAATAGAACAATGAGAAAACCACGCTTTTGCATAATACGCAGCGAAAAGCGACATGGTAAAGAAAAAATTTTCATTTTTGAAAGGGAAAATTAAGCAATTTTTTTTAAAACAACCCATTAAAAAAGCACTTTTAAGGGCTTTTAAAAAACGAAAATTGAAAAGAATCACCATTAAGCATTTTTTAAAAACGCTATGCACCATGTTTTAGCATTAATAGAGAACTGCTTATCGACAATCTGAGACATTTTAACATTCCTGAAAAACTTGTGAAACTAATATCCCCTACATTAAATGACACCAAATTGAGAGTCAAAATACAGGGAAACTTATCTGAACCTGTTGAAATAAAAAATGGCATAAGACAGGGCGATGCATTAGCATGCCTTCTTTTCAATCTTGTTCTTGAGAAAGTAGTAAGAGACTCAGGAATTAACACTAGAGGAACTATTTTCTCAAAATCTGTTCAAATTATGGCCTATGCTGATGATATTGATATCATAGCAAGAACGCCTAAAGACCTAAAGCAGGCATTCCTGGACCTGGAAAGAGAGGCCAAAAAAATGCACCTCTCAATTAATCAGAGTAAGACAAAGTATATGTAATGTATCAACTATACCGATACATCCACGCACATCGAGATTGGAGAGTATAAGTTTGAAAAGGTGAGCTCTTTTACCTACCTTGGCTCTGAAATCAACTCCGAAAACTCAATTTCCACAGAAGTAAGGAAGAGAGTAACTGCAGCCAACAAGTGCTTTTATGGCATAAGAAAATTCCTTAAATCTGACATCATTAAAAGAGACACCAAGTTGCTAATATACAAAAGCCTAATAAGATCAGTTCTCACTTACGCATCTGAAACCTGGACCTTGTCCCAAGCTGATGAGAGGACCATTGCTGCTTTCGAGAGGAAGATACTCCGGTCCATTTTTGGTGGTGTGTGTGACAAGGGAGTGTGGAGAAGGAGAACTAACTCTGAACTCTACAGGATATTCAGAGAACCGGACATTCTGAAGTACCATAAGATTCAGCGCATGAAATGGGCCGGACACATTGTAAGAATGAATGATGACAGAACAACTAAAAGAATCTTTTTGGCAAGGCCAACTGGAGCTAGAAAGAGAGGCAGACCCCGACTGAGATGGGCAGATTGCCTCCAAAGAGACTTTACCACAATCAAGGTCAGAGACTGGAAAGCCGTGGCATGCAGAAGAAAGGACTGGTGCAGTCTTCTTGAGAAAGCCAGGGTCCACCGAGGACTGTCGAGCTACTGATGATGATGCACCATGTTTAATAACCTCTATTAGTTTGTGTAGAGAATATCTAATCTTCCCCAAAAATTACTTGATGACAATAATTTAATTAATATTTTTCAATTACTAAGAAGACTATCTATTCTTTTGTAATTGTATCTAATAAAAGGTCATTTTTATTTTATTTTAAATTGTTAATTTAAAGATAGTACATATTTCATTAACATTTAATAATGGTATTAGTGAAAGGTGTATTAACAATGAGTCAGCAATAAATAGCAGTGAATTTGGTTATTGACAAGTAATTTTAGTGAATTGCTGAATCAGAGAATGAATGCATAAAAAATTCATGAACCTATAAATTGTGTTACGGCAATCAAGGACAACAGTTTTGCCTTTTTTAAAAATAATTTTAAACAAATTGTTATATATTGAATGGAAAAAACTTTTTAACTATTATTTAAATCTGTAGAATTATAAAAAATAAATAATAAGACCCAATTGATACATTAATGTTCATTAATAAGAACAACTTAAAAGATATTTTATCAAAATTGTGGATATAAGCTTAAAAATTTTGCTAATAATCCCACTATATTTGCAGTAGATGGTGAATGTTTTTTTAGCAAATAAAAATTTATAAAACCTATACGAGGTTCACAATGATACAAGAGAGACTAAATTATGCGGCAATAATTTCAATCAAAATTTCGGGAAAAGCAATTGATTTTGAAAAGTATGAAACTGTTAGCATATGTCTTAAGCACAAATTTTTTTTTTTTTAAACTTTGTGCTTGCATCAGGGAAATCATAAAAGATTCTGTTCATTAAAAATATTACTTACACTAGATATTTATTCTAGATTACTTGAGGTGATATGGTCACTACTTAATGTCTTTTTTAACCTTTAAATCGTTGATTGTTCATATATTTCTCAAATCAACATTTAGAGATGATATAGATTTTATAATTTTCTGAAAGAAATATTATAATTTTAAACATAAAAAGCAATTTTATATAGCGATACGACAACACCAGCAAGACAATTCAAGGGGGGGGGGGGAAATAAATTCTTTTTTTAAAATTCAGATTCTTTTTACAAAATAGAGTAAAGGGCACCTTTCTCAATATCCGCCGATCAGAATGTTTCTTCTTCCACCTTCACTGTATTAGTGTAAGACAATCTGAAAGGTTTGCACTATGATTTCAGATTAAATTATTTGATCCTTCCTCATGTTCCAGTTTACAGTGTAGGATGCAGCCCTTTGCTGTTTACATTACCATGTTGTTATATAAACCTCAGCATTTCTTTAAAAAGATAAGTGATGTTGGCTACTGATGAGTGGCAAAATTTTTAATTTTATTTTATTTATAATTCATTCTTTTTCTCATATTTTATGTTATATGTGCTCTGATTTTTGCAGGCTGTTTTCTATTTACATTACATTTTGAAATTATTAATTTCTAAATTATAATTTATATATACATAGCATAATAAATAAATACAAAAAGAAATAAAACATGAAGAAAATTAAGAAAAACAATAAGTTTTATTTACTGTGCATAAGCTGCCAGTAATTAGAACTCAAAAAATAAGTTCAAAATGTAGAGAAAACATGGATAAAATTACAGAACAATTAAAACCTTTTTTCATTGTTCTGTAATTTTTTCCATGTTTTCTCTACATTTTAAACTTATATAGTTAATAATATAGAATGTAACTTGACCTTTTTTTCTAAAAGATCTTGCCATGGCATAGAACGAAAAAAAGGATCTAGCATAACTTCTTTTGCATCATCTGGACCACCTCCAAGCCTTTAATATAAATATAAAAAATACATATAACTTTTCAATTAACTATAAAACCTTTTTAACTTAATGCTTAAAGAACAGACTTATTAGATTATTTCAATGATTAGATTAGATTGTGATTTTAAGTGTTAAAAAATTAAAATAAG
Organism: Parasteatoda tepidariorum; assembly: GCF_982258835.1. Taxonomy (NCBI): domain Eukaryota; kingdom Metazoa; phylum Arthropoda; class Arachnida; order Araneae; family Theridiidae; genus Parasteatoda; species Parasteatoda tepidariorum. Next base: position 103,304,630 of record NC_141763.1, read on the forward strand.
CTGTGGTAAAAAAAGATTTCATTCTTAAAAAATATACAGTAGGGAACCGATTATCCGGAACAGTCGAGTACATCGCTATTCCGGATAACTGATTTTTCCGTTTTTCTGAATCGCTACAAAAAGCCGTTCTTTTATTGTTAAATCCAATTAAAAAATAAATATTTGGAAATAATCTTAAAAATAAGAAAAAACGATGAAGTAATACACTAATGATTATTTCTAAAATGATGGTAAGGTAAACATCTTTAAAAAAAGAAAGAAAAATCGTAAAATATTATGAGGAAATTTTTTATTATTTTTTTTAAATGGCAAGAAAATTTATCGAATTTCGTTCCGGATTTTTGGTTTTCCGATTTCCGGATAACGGGTTCTGTACTGTATTACGATTATTTGCATGCACAGTGCGAAAAATTAAAAACGGACCACCCTAAATAACTTTTGATCTTAATAATCAGATCTTCCCTTTTTTAATCTTAATGGCTCAAGGGGGTGACCTCAAATGTGCTAATTAATTGGAGCAGATGATATTTAAAGTTACGAAATCAGATACAAAGCTGGTGTAATTGTACATATGTATATAAAAATGTAATTCTTATAATTTATGTAGATGACATAATTATTTTTGCTAAAACTAAAGATGAAGTAGACAGTGTTATTAAACTTCTAAGTGATAATTTTGATTAAAAAACTCGTAAGTTGTTAGGTGTTGAATTTGTCCAAAATGATGGTGAGATGTTAATACGTCAAAAGAGTTACATCCAAAAAGTTTGTAAAATGTTTTCTAGCTTTAAATTTCCTATTTCATCGTTGCCAATTACTAAGGGTAACTTATTATCAAAAGCCGATTGTCCATCTTCTAAAAGTGAAGTGGATGAAATGGCAAAATTGCCCAGGGTTCATACAGAGATCAGAAGAAGAAATCCAAGGAATCCAAAATTTAAAAACTTTGCATAAAAGACAACCAGATAGTTTTTTTTTTTTAAATCAAAAAGCAGTTACTATAAAGAACTTGCAAAAATGTATATTTTGCATAAGATATTTTTTTCTAGCCTTTTTGAAATAAATTTTGACTTTGTCAAACTTCATCAAGAAAAATAAATAAAGCTATCACTTTCACACATAAATACATTTTCCAGCTTCAAATATTTCAATAAATCTTGTTAAAGCACATAGTACAGATGTTAAAGATTAACATAAAAACCTACCAATCTTATATTTTAAAATTTGAAGACATAAAATCTAAGGCATTTATACAAAGAAAAAAAAAACAGTAAATCATTAATTAAGTTTGCTTGTAACATGTAAAATTATTTGCTGTTATTTTTTTTTTTCTAACTCTTCCAATTCAATTTTTTTTTCTTTTTAAGTTTTCCTTAAACTATTAGATTTTCACAACTAAGTCATCATTTCATTCCCCTGCTTGGACAACAAATTAATCAGCGTACTTAGTAAGTTCATCTATGCAACACAATAATCTAAGGAGTTTCTAAGGACTAATTTGTAAATCTAAGTAGTTCCTAGTACTCCTTGGAGACCTTTTAATTTCTGAGGAGTATAAGGAGTCTGTACGAACTCTGCGTTTCGGAACGTTTTGGGTTGTTTGGCTTATATTGCTAATCGCACAAGACCGGATATTTCCTATGCGGTAAATATATTATCACATTTTCAAGAAAACCAAGGTTTAAAACACTGGAATACTTTATTAAGATTATTAGGTTATGTTTAAAACACTCAAGATCATTTCTTAAAATTGTCAAATATTGAAGAATTAAATGTAAATTGTTACTATGACTCAGATTTTGCTGCTAACAGGGATGACAGAATATCAGTAGGTGGTATAATATTGTTTTTAGATAAAACTGTGATATTCTGGAAAACTTTCAAACAAAAAAGTTTGAGTCTATCTACAATGGAATCAGAGTATGTGACTTTAACTGACGCTGCCAAAGAGGCAATGTGGATTAATCGTATAATAGATGAGTGGGGAGAATTAAATTTAAAAGACTTACATTTAAGTGAATGTATTATACTTAGTGACAATCAATCTGCTATTGATTTTTTGCATTCACCTATTGAAAATAGTTGAATGAAACACATCGACGTAAGGTATCATTTTTTAAGAAATTTAATTTATGATAAATTTTTCACTGTTAAATATGTTAGGAGTAAGTTTAACTTAGCGGACATTTTTACAAAACCTTTAACTAAGTTAGAAGTTGAAAAGTTTTGTTCAAAAGTATTTGTGAAGGTTTAATCTTTTAGATGGTTTCAGGAACGAAACTACTTAAGTATTAGTTTAAAGAAATTAAAAAAAAAATTTTAATATTATTTTAGTTCATTGAAGATTTTGATAAACTGTGTGTGTGTGTATTTTTTTTTGTAAAAGTTGAAAGCATGAGATGGGGCCGCATGTTAGACAAATAAAGGTATAAGGTTCGATTTTTGTTAGTCGTCGAAGATCTCATGCATTCAACTTGCGTTGGTGACGTCATGGTCTACGGGGATCGACCAGTTTATTTTCATTTGATGTTGTTCGTTCTTGCGTGGATCATGTCATCCGTTATCTGTATTTAAGCTTCTGTTGAAGCAGTTTATTTTGTATTCTTTCTTTTCCGTTTTGCCACTCTGTTTGTGACTGTTTGCTTACTAATGTTTTTAAATAAACTTATTTCTTCAGAAACTTCGTTTTTCTTTTTACTTTGTTTTATTGACAAACAGATATGATATTCTGCAACAATCCCGGATGTCAAAATCGACCTACCATGGCTGGAATTCGACCCCTGAGCCACCGTATCTCTTTTCAGGGTAGTTGCACTGAATGCAAAATGGTTTTCACAGCAGTGAATTCACACTTTTTTCCATGTAATATGTAAACTAAACTCAATGCTGTGGCAGCTTACAGACAGTCAAGGCATATTGTTCCCATTTGTGCCTCTGGGAAGCAGGACCAGTTTCTGCGGCCGAACGTGGACCCCCCCCCCCACTGTTTAGCCCCAAATCATAAGTGTAATATCTACAAATAGAAACTAAAGCACACCTCTTTTTTGGATCCTTGACAAGCAATCCACTTAACAAAGACTTAGCTTCAGGTGATAGTGACTTAGGAAATTTAACTTCTTCTATCAGTATCAATTCAAAGAGAATGTCATGGTCTCTGTTATAAAATGGCAACCGTCCACACATCATTTCGTACATGACTACACCCAGACCCCACCAGTCAACAGCACGGCCATAATGCGTATCCTCAAGAACCTGTAAGTAAATGGCATGAAAACGAAAAGTGATAGATTAACAGAAATTCAACAATGAAAAGGTACACAAAAATTAGGTAAGTATCAAAATAATTCCTTAATTATATTGTTTCATAGTATATTTGATTGAAACAATCACACCTAATGCGTTGTTTTAAACTGATTGATTTAAACATCATTGAACGTTATGGATACATTTTTTCTCATATGCAATTGGACAATCAAATCATATTAGTTATTACATGATAAAAGGCTTGTCTTAAGAGGATCTTTTAAGAGAAGCCTTAAAATTAGGAAAGCAGAATTCAACAAGATTACATTTAAGCTTTATTGTTTTTCCTTTTAAAAAAATTGAACCAATTTAAATGAATTTTATTCAAAATCCCAAAAAATATTAATGGAAGAATAAAAAAAAAACAAATACAGATTTATGTAAAAAAAATATTTAAGTTAAATTTTCTTATATTTTTTAGTAAAAAGTGCAATGACCTCTGGTGCCAAATACTCTGGAGTCCCACAAAATGTCTTGGTTGTTGCTCCATAACTAATATCCTCCTTGCAGAGTCCAAAATCAGCTATTTTTATGTGACCATCCTTATCAAGAAGTAAGTTTTCAAGCTAAAATAAAAAATCATTATTTCATCAAAATATTTTCCTAAAATATTAGCTTTATTTTTGCTAACTGATTAAAGAATGAATTTGAAAAATGCACATGTCTTCTTTTGTTTTAGACTTAAAAATTCTGGTCACTCAGCTATCAGAAGAAAAAAATTATTTCTAGACTAGACCAATTTTTTAGACTAGCTATCAGTAACTAGAAGTACAACAACACAGAAATATATATAGTTAGCGCTCACAAATTTCAAAATAGTGCTATTTTAGGGGTTTTCTACTGCATTCTGTATAGGTATATAATATTAACAGGGGTTTGTCTGTTTTTTTTTTAGAGGTACCTATTTTGTGAAAATTTAGACATAATTTGTGAAATTTAAAAATTATATTAAAAACTCAACACAAAAATATTGTTAAGCACGAAAATATTTTCAAAAATTGTCACTTGCAATAAAAATCATTTATGACAGGTGAATTTCTGTATATTTTTCTCCATATAATTTTGCAATTTTGCTATTGTAAAATTGTGGGCTTAAAATTGCATCCAATTTTAAAATTCCATAAAAGTCATTGTCCATAGTTGAATTTCAACTTGAATTTAATAAAAACATGCATTTAACAGTACTAGCACTAAAACTCATTTTCATTATGAGAACATTTTCAACAGGTCATACAGAAAAAAGCTTCACAGAGAAGAAAAAAAAGTTTCATAAAGAAATAAAGGTCTATTAGAATAAATTTACAATAGCGTTTAAAATAATGTTCAAATGTTTATAATAATGTTCGAATTTTGACTTTCTGTAAAGTTTACAAATGGAGACCTTCGTTGTTTCATTTAAAAAAACTCAGCTAAAACAAAAAGTTCACTTTGATATGGTGTGAGCGACCGGTTAAGTTTACCATATTGCAGTATCTGACCAAACAAATGCTACTTTTTCGTAAAAGACATCTAGCAAAAAAGCTCCTCTTTTCCCTAGATTGCAACGAGAATGGAGTTTGCCAGGAAACTTGCTTTATTAAAAGTTTTCTTGCGAAATTTCCTAATGTTGAATTTGTGAAGGTACCGCTATATGGTAGTAAATATACACTGGACAGACCCCTGATTAATAAAATTATGTATGAATTACTATTAAATGAAAAAAAAATTAACACTTAAGGACGAAATTAAAAATTATGCAATACTGAAATTTTATACTTCATTGCAAAATGATTAAATTGATAACTTGGAATCAATATTCTAGTTTTGGCTTGAATTTGAAACTGCCCTCCTAATAAATTTTAGCCAAAGAAAAAGAGAAAAAAGGACTTAGAAGGACAATTTAGATTTTCAAAAAAATCTAAATTGTCCTCCTAAGTTTACACACACACATATATATATATATATATATATATATATATATATATATATATATATATATATATATATATATATTTTAAATTTTATTTTAAATATATTTTATAAATATATGTTAGAAAATATACTTTAAAAAAAAATTTAGGAGAAACATTCATAGTAAAATTGACATTTAGACGACACAAAAAATAATTTGCTAATCTTCTTAAAACAATAAAAAAAAATCAGTTAAACAGAATTCATTCAGATACAGGATCGTGCTAACAAGAGAGAAATTTTATATTAAGTTTCTTAAATTAGTAAAGTCTGAAATTTTACAAAATTAAAACGTTTTATAGCAGAAAATTAAAGGAATTCACACCAAGTGTCAGTTCTCAAAGCTTATTTAATATTTTATGCATTTAAGACTTGCAATAGATATTGAGTAATAATGAATATTAAAAAATCAATAATGTAATAGAAAGTAGTAGACTCAATTGAAAGGGTAAACAAGTTTTGAGCTATCATCTTTATGTTTAAAAAAAAAAAAACTAAGTATCCACAATTTTAAAAAATATCCCCACCCTTCTACTATCTATATCACGCCTGTATAATTTTTGCCTCTACACGGTACCCAATATTAAGAACTTTGCTTTGTATCTTTCTTTCAAGATTATTATAATTTATTATTGAAAGAATATAAAATACCAGGACCGGAGGTTATTGATGGAATCAGCATATTGAGGTTGTTGTAAGCAGTCTGACTGATGCATTGCCTTGTCTTGTTCGCTTGATTTTGGCAACTGTTTATTTTTAATTGTATAGAAAATGTATCAATAGAAGCCTTCTTTTTTTCCTTTCAAAATATTAAAAAAAAATTTCTCTCAAAAAATGATCTTTTTATTTATAATTTAATTTCAACACGTTATCAGCACGAAGCTCTGTGTAAGTAAACATTAGAAATTCGGATATAAGAAGATAAGCAGCAGAATAGCACAACTCGCCACCATGGAAGATTATAAATTGAAGAAGCTAAATGGTGAGAATTATCATGCATGGGCAATATGTGCCCACGCACTGATGGTGCAGAAGAAATGCTGGGAGGCAGTTGAGCCTGGCTACGGCCTTACGGAAATGTCCGAAGGTGAGAGAAAAAGAAAAAAAAAAGATGAGGCATTAACCCTAATGTTTTTGATTGTAGAAGACACGTTTTTGGATGATATTGGCGACTGCGCCAAGGCGAGGGATGCGTGGGTTATATTGAAAGATATGCACACTAGATTTGGATTGCTGCATGTTTTGCAGTTAATGAAGGACTTTAACATAGCCTTGAAGCCTGGTGAAACAATTCAATCATACTTGACTAGATTGATTGAAATACACCGAAAACTGTGGAGTGGTGGTTACGCTTTCACCGACAGGGAAGTTGCCCTCGTCATGTTAATAGGTCTGCCGAAATCATAGGAAAGCTTAATCCTGAACTTAGAAAAGGACAAAGATAACTTGACAACAACCATTGTGAAGTTTAGACTTTTAGTTGAAGAAAAAAGAATACATAGAAATGTGCCCATTGCTGAAGAGCAAGAGGAATGTGCACTTCACACAAAAAACTATACTCAAAAAAGACCAATGCAGACAAACACTGTGAAGAAATGGACAACAAAAAGAAACAACGAAACAGCTTCAAACTGGAAGAAAACTGTCAGGTGTTTTAGCTGTGAAGAATGGGGTCACATCTCCAAAAATTGTGAAGAAGCACAACAAAGAAATCAAAGCAGTGCCAAGACTGCTATAGATTTAACACTCGGACGGCCGAATATTCGGTAAACCCAGAACGGCCATAAGCGGTCAAATTGACCGGTCCTTAAAAACATTGATAAAAATTGAATGTTAAGGTATATTAGGTTAGATATTGTTATTTTCATGTTCTCATATGAATCATAGTCTAAAATATTTAATTTTATTCATTTATTGAAAAAAAAAACATATTGAGTCAGTGGTTAAATGATAAAAAATAATTGTACTAAAGTAAGATTTAATGCATTTTAACTCTTTTTAAACACAATAAGAGGTGTTCGGGCTAATATCTATTTAATATTTATTATGTTACAATCATTATTTAATTGTGATATGTTAATAGTAATTGGGGTAATAATTAGAATACATAATAATTTACTCACAAAAGCGATAGCTCAGTCTTTTTCACAAGAAATACATACACTAATTTTTTTCACTTTTGCGGTACATGGTCCACAGATATATTTCTTGCAGTTTTCACACATATTGACTGTTTTATTACCTTTACAATTCTCTGCTACTTGACATTGTTTCCTTTTTATACCATGCGTTTTTGGATCAGTTGAAATGTCCTTCTTAGGAATTATTTTGCGCATGTCAAGATGTTTTTTTCTTAACTCATCTGATAATTTCAAAATAAAGTCTCTGCGACTTATGTTGATATCGATCAGTTCCTTATATAAAACCCACGCATTTATGGCTGCTAAGTCAAGAATGTTGAAGAATACATGAACTGGCCAACGTCTTGAACAGGATTTCACAGAATATTTTCTTGCCATCTGATCTACCACATCAACACCATATTTCGTAGAGTTGTAATATGTTATGACTTCCGGAGTCTTTTTCTCTGTATTTGATGCATTCAAATTTGGGTGGAGGGAGCTCAGAAGAAGGACATTTTTCCTTTTTTTGCACTGATATGAGGTTAATGTTATGCCATTACTGTGCACTATTTTGCTGGAAAAAAGTTCATCCTTTGTTTTCTTGAAGCTTTCGGGAATTTCTTTTTTTGCTCTATTGATTGTACCTACCAAACTAATGCTTTTCTGTTTCAAGTTTTGAGCTAAATTCAGGGAGGTAAAGAAATTGTCCGTTGTAACATTTCTCCCACTATTATAAAATGGCTCCATCAGTCTGTATACTGCATGCTCTCCAACAGTCATTGCTTCAGGACGTGTCTCATCTTTTCCAAGATAAGGAAACGCATTCGAAATATATTTTGATGACACATCTGTAGCTAACCAAAATTTAATACCAAATTTATCTGGTTTATTTGGCATGTATTGAAGAAATTTGCATCTAACTTTAGTTGGAAACAGTTGTTCATCAATGCAGATATTTTCTCCAGGTTTATAACAAGATAGGCAATTTTCAATGAATTGCTCCCAAATTTCGGAAACGAGAGCAAATTTATCAGCCACTAGCCGCTGCGATCTCATTGATTTCAAATCAAATCTTAGGTATCTAAGAATTTCCTTGAATCTATTTCTTGGCATAGTTTCAGGAAAATAATTATGTCCCCATTTCTTTGACCACAAAGCATCAATTGAAAGTCCTTTTGCAAGTAAAGCACCTCGAACATAAAGCAAAGAAATAAAGGCATCTAGTTCTTCTAAAGAAACTTTCCAGTTGATATTTTTGCACCTCGCACTTTCTGCTTCTGTGCACTTCTGTATATGCTTCAACATCTTTTTATTTATAAGCAGACGCCATGTGCTGCTTGCAGAATTAATGTTGATATTTCTTTTCGCAAACGATGTGGGTCCACTTTTTTCCTTCAAAACATTCTGTGTGGGCAGTCTTCCGGGAATATTTTGCTGAAGATATTTCCAAACAGTTCCATTTTTCGTTATTTCTTCCTCAGAGTTATTATTAGATAATATAGAATCATTCAAATTATCTCTCTTTTTACTTAATCTTGGTTTGAAAGAACTGCATTTATTTTTCCCTTGAACTTTTTTCCGACTTTGAGCAGGCAATAATTCTTCATCTGGTTCAGAATCACTATTAGAACTTGATTGACAATCACTTTTATCGCCACAGTTTTCAACATCAATTGTATACAAAGAGTCTTTTTCATCATCAAAATTACATTCATTCTTCTCATTATCAGAATTATTAGCTTCAGAACCAGAATCATCTGACGAAATAGTTTGCATCATCTGCAAAATTTCTTCTTGAGTAAGCAAATTTTTTCCCACAGTTCTCCGGGACATTTTGAATTACAGAAAGAGAAACGATAAATAATAAACAATATGTAGATAAAAAAAAGAAAGAAAACTTTCCAGTAAATTTGCTCACTTAGTTAGAAATAACATATCACAACCTCCGAGTTCAAATTCAATAGTCTAAATATGATGCACGCCTTCCGAAGGAGACAAACGAACATTCCAAAGATTCGCGCATGCGCAGATTACTTTCGAACAGGTGTGACTGAAGGTCACCCTCTATCTTTCTTTCGACTATTCACACCCCTTCATTTTAGTATAATTAATGATGCTTTAAAAATGACAGTAACAGAAATAACTAAAACCGGTCATTTTGACCGGTATTGGCCATTTTAGGTATATTGTAAATTTACACAAAAACTAATCAAAATAAATGAGTGAAATTTCTTGTGGATGATGTTTATTAATATTTAGGAAAAGTCAGAAAAAATCAAAGAAATCGGTGAAAACCAAAAAAAATTAAACGCGTTTCAAATCGTTTTGCGGTCAAAATGACCGGTCCGGCCGTTCTAGTGTTAAAAAGGAACTGGGCCTTATTAACAAACAAATTTAAAGCTGAAGACTCAACAATCTGGATTCTAGACAGTGGTGCTACAGAGCACATGACGTCAGACAGAAAGAAATTCGAATCGTTGACTGATTACACCTCAGTAGTAGAAGTGGCGAATTCTGAAAAAGTTCAAGTTACCGGAACAGGAAACATGACAAGAAGATTCTACCAAAAGCAACATTAACCTTGCAAATGTATTATATGTACCCGACTTGGGTGGAAATTTGCTGCCGATTGGCAGGATTGAAGAAAAAGGTTTTAAGAATGAATTTGTCCATGAAGCAAAAATACGGGCAGAAACTGGTGAAATTGTTTTGAGAGCTAGAAGACAGGGAAGACTATATATTATAGAAGAAGATTGTCCTGCAGCATACATTTCAACGATCCAATCGAATGGACTCTGGCATCGCAGGCTAGGACACCCTTTCCCAGGCACTTTGAGAAACATAATAACCACTAAAAGTAAACAAGAATCCAATCTTGAAACAAACAAGCCATGCTGTGTACATTCAAGGAAAGATGAATCGCAAGAAATTTCCAAAAATCTCTAACACACGTGCTGAAGAAACATTAGAAATTGTGCACTCTGATGTAGTGGAAAATATTTCACCGCCATCACTGGGAGATTCAAATTACTTTGTTGTGTTTACCCATGATTTTTCTCATTACTCTACAGTGTATCCAATCAAAACTAAACATGAAGTCATAATGAAGTTTGATGAATACAAGAGAATGGCTGAAAATTGTCACAAAATTTTTTAGAAGTGATAATGGAGGTGAGTTTAAGTCACGAAACTTTAACAACTATCTTATCAAACATGGAATTCAAAGGCAGCTAACTGTGCCGAAATCCCATCAACAAAATGGAATTTCAGAAAGGATGAACCACACTTTGATCAACATAACCAGATGCCTTCTCATAGAATCAGGAGCAAAGCCAGAATTCTGGGCTGAAACTGTGCACAGTATCTTATGTCCAAAATAGACGCCCATCTACTGCAATTGGAAGAAGTATGCCAGAAAAGTTATGGTCAGGTAAAGAAACGAACTTGGATCACTTGAAAGTTTTTGGATGATGGGCCTGGAGTCATACACACTTATTTCAAAGGTGGGGCAAATTTGACCCAAAGGCCATAGAATGTATCCATATTGGGTATCCAAGTGGTATCAAAGGATATAAACTCTGGGATCCAGAAAAAAAGAAGTTTTTTATCAGCAGAGATGTGCTCTTTGAAGAAGATGTCTTCCCTTTCAAGTTGACCAAAGAAGGGCCCTATGAAGATAAGATTTCCTTATTTATTGGAAATGAAGACACAGAAATTATGAACTCAAGTGAAGAAGAATCAGATGAACATCCAAATTCTCTACATCGCCAGAAGAAAAAGATCTGAATCCAGACACAAACGCCATCAATCAAGATGAATACCAAAATAATGTTTGTGGAGATCAGACATATCAGCAAGTTGAAATGTCAGAGGAGTCCAACCAACTAAAACATGATCAAGAAGATACAAATAATCAAGTCTGTCGAAGTGATTCTGTCAGAAGAAGCATAAGAGCTATTAAAACCCCTGCACACCTGCAAGATTATGTACTTAAGGCAAAAGAAGCATGTTCCGCAAATGCAAAGCAATTCTATAGGGAAAGGGAATAGGATACATTGGAAAAGGTTCTAACATCACAAGAAGCAAATTTGTGGCAAAAGGCCACAGATGAAGAAATTAAAAACTTACGTTGCGCCCAAACGTGGGAGCTTGTTACCAAACCACCAATTGTCAAGCTTATTCTAGATGGATATTTCGGAAAAAGAAAGCTGAGACAGGAGATTGTGATAAATTTAAAGCTAGACTGGTAGCTGAAGGTTACATGCAAGTTCCTGGAATTGACTTTCAAGAAACATTCTCTCCCGTGCTCAAATTAAAATCTATCAGGATCTGTGGAATGTGAAATGGATATTCATCAAATGGATATAACTGCTGCTTACATTCATGAATGGTACTCTAAAAGAAGACATTTACATGAAACAGCCTGAAGGAGCTATAGTGCCAGGCAAAGAACATCTTGTCTGCCACCTTAAAAGAAGCCTATATGGATTGAAACAATCTGGAAGAGAGTGGAATGCATGTTTCGACACCTTTTTGAAAGATTATGGATTAACACGTTCTAAAAGTGATTCATGCATTTACTATTATCCAAATAAAACACTCTACTTTGGCATAGATGTAGATGATATGCTTATTGTTGGAAATCCAGAAGTTATAGACATGTTTAAACTTAAGGTTAAACAAAAGCTTAGAGCAAGAGACCTTGGAGAAGTAGGTGAAATTTTATCGATGAAAGTGAAAAGGTATGCTGATGGATCCTAAACCTTAGACCAAACATCCTATGTTGAAGAAGTATTGAAGACCTTTGATGCAACCTTACTCAGCGAATCATTAACTCCCTTAGACCCAAGTGTTAAACACTATAAGTTAACCGATGCTGAGTGGAAGGAAAATAAAGAAACATCAAACCAAATTCCATACAGGCAGGCCGTAGGTAGTTTACTGTATTTTGCCAGTGGTACTCGTCCTGATATCGCTTATAGTTCAACTTATATGAGCCAATTTAACGAAAGACCTTCTGAAAACCACTGGCGAAGTGTCAAACACTTATTCAGGTATCTTAAACGATCAAAACATCTTTGTTTGACAGATAGAAAAACCCGAAAGAAGCTAGAAGTAATTTCCGATGCAGACTGGGCAGCAGATTGCATTGTCAGAAAATCATTTAGTGGTTATGTGGTCATTCTTGGGGGTGCTGCAGTGTCTTGGTCCAGTAAAAAACAACACTGCACTGCCTTCTGCAGAAGCTGAATACCTGGCGATGGCCCATGCCACCAAAGAAGCATTGTGGATAAAGAGTTTACTGTTTGATCTCAGTAAAGAAACGTTTGTACCACCTCCTGTACTAATAAATGTTGATAACCAGGCAGCTATGTTCATAGCTAAAAATCAAACTACGTCTGATTGGAGTAAACACATAGATCTTGGGTATCATTTCATACGGGACAATGCAGATCAAAAAATTTTCGACTTTCAATATATTAATTCATGAGATAATGTAGCTGACCTCTTAACAAAAAACATTTCGAAGAAAGTACTGAATAATTTGAGGACTCAGTTAGGTTTTATAAAATAACTCTGATATATTATGTATATGTGTAGTGATCATTCCCGTGCCCTAGTAAGGGGGAGTGAAAGAATATAAAATACCAGGACCGGAGGTTATTAATGGAATCAGCAAATTGAGGTTCTTGTAAGCAGTTTGACTGATGCATTGCCTTGTTTTGTTTGTTTTGATGTTTATTTTTAATTTTATAGAAAATATATCAATAGAAGCGTTCTTTTTTTTCCTTCAAAATATTAAAAAAAAATTTCTCTCAAGAAGTGATCTGTTTATTTATAATTTAATTTCAACAATTATAACAAACTGATAAAATTGTGTTAAGAACCAGGTAGATAATTAACAACTAACTGAATGATCTCTTAAACTTTCATTTATTATTGAATGACAATCATATAATAAGCATTCCAGAATATAAAAATCATAAAACTGGAAAATTTATTAAAAGAAAAACATTGATTAGAAAATGTTACTCAGTTTGAAGATAAGATTCGATATTAGTAACTTCAATATCCATAATTCCATATCCAATATCCATAACTTCAATATTCAAAAAAAGAAAATCAATAACACTTGAAAGAAGTAAATTGTCAAAGCAATTATCAAAAATAAACTTGTAAAAAGTTAATCACTTCACCATGTGGAGAGATTTAAGATTATTGAAATGTTTATTTCAATCCTTTTTGAATAAAATGAAAAAGAGATATTTTTTTTTAATTAATAAATTTAAATATCATAAAATTTGTTGCTACATTGCATTTGCTAAATCCATAATTTGTATCAGATAAATTATATTTTTTAAAAATTTGCTTATAAAAAAATAAGTGTTTTATTGTTCCTTTCTCTCTATAAAATAAATAAAAAGTATTCAAAATTCCTAAATCCACAAATCCAGTTGGAAATTGGAAGCTTTAATATTTTATACAGTTTATTTACAGTCTCTGGGATGTAAATTTTGCACTTTCAGAATTACAAATAAATTTTATAAAAAAAAATAAAAACGGCTGAATTTTGCCTGAAACATAAAATTTGAAAAACATGTTTTTTAACTTACAAGTTCAACTTCAATAAAAATTGCCATTTTAGGGAATTATAGTAGATAAGATAAAAACTAAATTATGATGTATTTTTATAAGCATATTTTGTAATTTTATTCCAAACTATATGACACTTCTATTACTTGATTTATATGTTCATTAGCTACAAAAATAGTTCTAATTACTTAGATAATCTTCAAGAGACAATCACATAAGAGAAGATAGTTACCTGACCTATTTAAAATTGCAATGCGTTTTAATATTTTCTTAAAATTGTTTTTTGATAGTTATTTTTATTTTTTGCTTACATGATAAAAAAAATCCAAAAATAGAACACATATTTTCGAGTTTGAATTTAATCAGCAATTAGAGCAGAATGATAACTTTTTTCTGACATTTAAAGTTTACATTATGAAGTATTTTTTGCTTTCAGTTTAATTCTTTTCCCATAGTTATTTAATTATTTATAAATTTAGAACTTTAATATAATTTGTTAATTTCCTCCCACTTGTCATATAATTTAGCAAAAATCCAATTTATATTAGACAATTACAATATTTATGAACTTTTAAAAGGATAATATAACTGATTGTTAAGCATCAAATAAAATTTTTTAAAAAAAAAATGCAAAGTTAAAATACTAGTTTAAAACTAACTGTTCCAATTTTGTAACATTAGCATTTTTAAGAGTTCTATTTTAGATTGCGTATACGTTATTGTATATGTCATCCACTTACTGATATTAAGACACTTATTCAGGAAAAATAATGATGTTGAAATAGAAAAGGGGGGATGACCGTGTCTGTTGAATAACGTTGATTTATTGTTAATGCATTCATTATTAGTATTTCTCATTTTTGTTGAAATTCTTACTATCAAAAAAGAAATTCTTTCCGGTAAGTTCATGGGTTTTACTTTTTCTTGCACTATTTGAGAAGAAATTTAACAATAAAGATTTTTTAAAAGTGTTCCGAACAACAGTAATGAATAGATTCTTGCTATAGATAATTTCTCATTCTTGTGATTTATATATTATTTCCAAGAAGCGTTTGTTGTTATCCAAGGAGTTAAAGAATAACAGGCACTTTTTTTCTTCTTTAATTTGTCTCATTTACAAAATTTGCTTGCTTTTAGCACCATGTCTGGGAGATACATAACAATACAAGAAGTCTTAGAAGCTCTTTCTGTTTCAGAATTGGAAAACTGGAAACGTGGCGAACCAAGAGAATAAGAAATTAGTTGATAAAATATAAAATTTTTTAGAGCCTGTCATTCAACGCTAAGTTTGTAGAGTAGTGGATAACATTTTATAAGTAATATTAGAGCAAATGAAGTGAAAAATCAAATTTCAAGAATAGATGAAAAATAATAATAAATATATAAATAAAATAATAAAATGAGAGCTCTGTTATAAATTTGAAGAAAAAAGTGAAATTTGATGGTCCAAAAGAATTGGAAAAGCTTGAAACTATTTTAAAAAATTACTACAGGGGGATCGTGCAGAACATTTTGTCAATAAATGATCATTTTAAGCTTAGCTAAAATGCTAAATTATTGATATAGTTTCAAAACTCATATTTTGCAATTTTTAGACTTAGCAACAGGACAGTAGTAAAAAACAATTTTTTGGAATACAATTTTCTGGACAGTGGAAAAAAAAGCTTCTGCTAAAGGCTAATGTTCCAAAAAATGGAACATAGTTAGAAACGCGCATAAAAAATATTTTAACTCAATTTTTTAAATTTATTGTCATTAGATATTCTTTAGTAGTGAAATTATTAGATTTCAAGTTATTTGGATAATTAATTGGGAAGTAAAATGGTTAATTTAAAATATAACTAAACATTTAAAAAAAAATCAATTTCAGAACCACCCCTCAATTTACAATTTAAAACTTTGGTGATTGTTAAATTTCTAATTTGCTCAAAATCATTTTAAGTAAACAGTAACAAGAGATCAATTCAAATTTTTATGCAACTAATTTTTATCACATAAGATTTGTATCAAGTAAGATTGGTCTATCCTATAAGATTATATTCAAAAAATAGTAAATAAGTATGTGACCCTCAATTCACCCTTATAAATTTCTTAGTATAGAAAAATTTAATTATTAAATTTTTTTCTTTATAACATGTTTGAATAAAGTTCTCAAAATTAAAAAAAAAATCTAGTAAAATATACTTTAATCACTTTTGTATACTTTGTGGAGGCTACCCCATTTTGCAATTTCAGAATTTTTAATTTAATCTTTTGATGGAAAAAAGAAAGAAGAAAAAATACAGAATTTTAGAAAAGTGGCATGTTTGATCTTATCTATATTAAATCAAATATATGAAAGGAACATAAAAATTTTGAAGTGATTGCACTATATCATAGTCAACTTTTCTGAATTTAAGTGGAAAAACTTAATTAGTAAACAATCCCTAGGTTCAGGAATTATAGTGATGATCCATAGTAGAACTAACGTGGCTTTCAAAAAATGTGAACATTGTGGAAAGAGACTGACATGCACAATTAGCAATGATTGCAATCTTAACATAATAAATACATTTAAAATCATTCAAAAGAGGACTTTGGAGGTAAAAAACGGATCATTCAGGAGCTCTGCCCTAGTAGTCTTTTTATCATCTTGCATTTGAATTACAAAGATTTTTGCTCACAGTATTTTAGATTGGATCTTGATAAAGAAAACACAAATTACTAATAAATCGGGATAGTTGGCACCTTTAGTCTTCCTAAAGTTCCTTCCCTTGGTCAAATAAAATGTTTTAAAATACAAAGACTTTTATTTTATATTCAATAAATCTTATGCAAAAAGCACAATTTATGATTAAAGAGGCACACTCTTCTGAAAAATTTGGAAATTCTTAAATTTGAAAATCAGATTTTTTTGTTGATTTCTTAAAAAAACTGATTTTATTAAATTTCTCTGATTTTTGGTGACATTTATTTAATTAATAATTTTTCAGTAATAACTGTACGTAAAATATATTTCAAAGCATTTATATTTTCCATCAGAGTTACAAATAAGCAATTTTTTTTCTTTTAAAAAAAGAGAAAAAAATTCTTACAATATCAATTTTTTGGTAAAAAAACATTGCACTTCTAGATTTCTGACACTTTGTGCATTTTAATTAAATTACTAAACATTTTACGATTTGTTTTCCTTTTTTTTCTTTCTTAATTGATAAAATGTCTAGATTTGTTCTCCTCATGACTTCTAGACCAAAAAGTTTAGAAAATATTATTTTTTAAGAAAAAAAGAAAATTTAAGGGAAAGAAAGATAACAAGGAGTAAAAAAAGCTTTTTTTTTCCTTTTGTGATTAAGTACTTGACATGATGGAAAACAGTTGAGAAACTTACTTTCAAATCCCTGTAGATGATTCCTTCTGTATGAAGATAGTCTAAGGCTAAAAGAATTTCAGCACCATAGAATCGAGTTCTCTCTTCACTGAATATCCTTTCACGAGAGAGATGGAAAAACAGTTCACCACCATTCACATATTCCATCACAAAACACAAGCGATCAGATGTTTGAAAGGAGTATTTCAAAGACTGTAAAACAAACACATTACTTCTACAGGGTGCGTAGTCAAATATTTCAACAAAAAATAAGCACCTTTCAAGTACTTTTTAAGCACTATATACATTGATAAAATGCAAAATAATTTTCTAAGACTTTACATGTTCATGATAAAATAACTAGTTTCTGACAGAACTCTTTTTTTTTTTTATTTATTATATTAGCTATTATAAAATGATCAAGAGATGTTTCAGTTCGATATCAGAGGGTGGAAAATGAAGTCTGAAATTGAGAATATCGTGCAAAATGCAGCTAAGTTGCACACGAGAGAGAAAGAATCTCGCCGAACTCAGCTCAGTAGACGCACACACAGACTCGTATTTCATCAAATTATGTAAACGATTGGCTCTTTCATATGCTACCGACCGACGATACGCCGAAATGGTTTGTAAAATTTTTTAATAGAACAATGTAAAAAGCATGCTTTTGCATAAATATGTGGCAAAAATCGACATGGTAAAAAAATTTTATTTTCGAGAAGGGAAAATTAAGCACTTTTTAAAAACACCCAATGAAAAAAGCACCTTAAAGAGCTTTTGAAAAACAAAAATCAAAAATAAGCACCTTTAAGTACTTTTTAAAAATGCTATGCAGCATGTTCTACATAAAATACAAGTTGGCTTTCCTATGTAACAAGGAAATCTAAAACTTTTTAAATAGGCATGTTCATTTATAAATTATAAAAAAAAAAAACTTTAAAAAAAAAAACTTTAAAAAAAACATAAGAATGTACCAATTAACAGCCAGTCCAAAAAAAATAAAATAAAATAATAACATTATATTGAAATAACTCTTTTAAGAAGAAATTAGTATCGAGTATTGGTAACAAAGAAGAGTAAATATTAAGCTTAAATAAGTATTAAAAAAGCGTTAAATAAAACAGAGCATTACTAGCAACAAAGAAATATCAAGTGATATGGGCAAGTGTATGACCTTCAACATACAAAACATTAAATAGAATCACTCTCCTATTTTCCACCTTCTTTGGTATAATTTAATTGCAATCCTGGCATGTCAGGTAATAAAATTTTCAAATTCTGTTGCGGACAAAACAGGTTCTCGATAATTTAAGCTTTTTTATTGAATAGGCTCATCGATTTATACTTTCACTTTCTACAATAAACTCTAAAATTTTTTATAACTACATATACAATGCAATATGCTTTAGCAAAAATGGAAGGAATAATGGTAAAACTAAACGAAACTATCATAAATATTTAAGTTTTCCATAGCTTCAGCTTCTACAGTAATTTAGAACATAAATCAAATAAATAACTTTAACTCTCTATTAATTCTTGATTGTTGTTTTCATAATAATTTGTTAATAAATTAAAACATCATAAAGTTGTAGCAAGGTAAGAGATTTTATCAGTATTTTTTTTTATCACTTTATTTATAAGATTAAGAGTAGAAAACTCAGCTCAGATTAAATTATAATTGCAAAATAATTTTTACCTCGATAGATTTTAATTATTTTCCCTTTAATTTGCCAAAAAACGCACGCAAATTTGTACTAACATTTTAAACAAATTTGTGTAAATAGATGTAAATGAATAATAGATTCCAATGAACAACTGAAAAAAAATTGTTATTAAAAAAGAAAAAAGCAACCACGTTTTATCCTGAATTCAATTCTTGGGAAAGTAAGGGTTAAACAAAATAATTTAAAATGGCATTTGTAAGCAACTTACTATCAAAAATGGGTGATCAGTATTTCTAAGAACTCTATTTTCTGTCAGTGTATGAGCCACTTCATCCTTTAAAAAAATATTCACATACATTGTTTCAATAGACTTGGCAATTATAGGCATTTATTACACAGAAAAACTAAATATTAAACCAAACCAGATTCATTTTTAGTGAAATAGGACAATTTAAAACAGATTTTAAAAACTCAATTTCTTATTTATTTGCAGACATTGATCAATTTGTATTGATTTGATTTAGAATAATGCATTTGTTTTTAGGATTTATTACAGGTTTTTGGAATGAGGTAATTGATACTTTCAAAACATATTCTTTTATATCAACATATCACTTTTAGTTGATTCATGCTAATTAATATTCTCACATTTACCATTTTATATATGGAAATAAATATATGCTACGAAGAATACTAAATTTCATCCTAACATATTTTGTTAAAAATCGACCACTTTTTTTACTCCTGAGAAAAATAGTAAGGAATAAGACTTGCTTGTCTTAGAATAACAATCGCAGAACATTTTGCAATTAGTAACTCCTTTTGAGGAGCCATACCAGAATGAGAAAAAACTTTTTTTTCCAAATAGTGAAGTAATCCCTACCTAGAAAATTCTTTTATACAGTAAATATTCACATAACAGCCTGCCAAATAGTTAATGTCACTCATACATTTGCCACATACGTCATTCATGCATATTTTGCTTAATATGACGCACTGATCAATCACTTTGCACTTATATGCTCGTTTTTGAACAATTAGCTGAAAAATTTTCATTTTTTCAAATTAATACAAAAAATCTTAAAATAATACAAAAATTAATGGAAGCATTTGTACAAATAACAGCTACTCCATTTAAGTGTCATATTTTATAGATGCAAAATTTAAGAATATTGGAGGTATTGAAATGAATGAGTGGAAGTGTTTATATAATAGAAGATCTATATAATACAATTCTATAAACCACAATTCCTCATAAACCACACTAGTTTTGTGAGTGCAAACATTGACATTTGCAGTTAAAAAATCTCTAAGGATATATATAACTAAGCAAGAACTATAAACTTTTCACATTATTTTTTAAATTTTTTGCTAAGAGGTTAAAATTTTAAAAGCTAATTTATTAATTTGCTTGTCGCTAGTCCTAATGCTGCCAAAAATTAAAATTTTTTTTCTGCAAATAATAAATAATGACGTGCATATTTATTATTTTTTAAATATTTGTACCTAAAAATTGTTTTAAAGCATTTAAAGATTAATCTGTTCCAAACAAATATCACCCTACTGAGTAGAGAAAATGAGTGAAATGATGCAAAATTTCATAAACATAAAACCTCAAGCTTTTATGGATTACAAGATTGCAATATAAAGAGATTTTCTACTGCATATGTGTATATGTATAGATATATATATATTGTGGAGAGAGAGAGGGAGAGAGAATTATAAAATAAACATACTTTTGCTATAATTACTTCCTTTTTTAAAACTTTTATAGCATATAGTGAGCCAGAAGATTTTTCTCGGCATAAAATAACTTTGCCAAAAGTTCCTTTCCCAAGGACTTTTAAAAATTCAAAGTTGTCTAAAGTCTGAAATATAAATGTTAATTGAAAAAAAAAATTCATAATTGTAGTATTTGTGAATTGTAAATTATTACATAAATAAACACAAATGAAATAGAATAGTATTCATACCATATAATAATAATAATTCTAAAAAGAGAAAATAAATGTAATATATTAAAAAAAAAAATTTATTTCAAAAGATGAAGAAAGTCTAGTTTGTAAAATTTAGAGACTCAGTTTATGCATATATTTTTTAACAAAACAAGAGCAGTCTCAGTAAATAATTAAATAAAAATAGAAGAATTTAAATCTTTACAAACATAACATTCTAACTTAATCACTACCATAAATATCATTCTTTCTAAAAAAAATAACACACACATGCACTAAAAGTTTAAAAAAATCACTATAATATATTTGTTATATTACTTGTCTTAATTTATCTATTGACAGAATGAGAACTACTACACATCTAATTTACGCAATAATATCCACGATTTTCAATCAATTTTGCCCTTTCTGCCATTGAGTCAGTTTTATTAACCCCTTAACTGCCGAGTAAAATTAACGTGATTCACTCCCCAGTGCCACCGTTTTTCGCTCAAGTGCACTTTCTTAGCACAGCTCAAGTGCACTGGTGGGGGAAAATGATGCACTCTTTGCAATTTAAAAACAGTTTAATTTTACAAGACAAGAAAAAGGAAAGAAAGAAAATACAAAATTTAAATTAACTAATAAAATAGAATATAAAAGATGTTGTATGATAAATTCTGAAACATGGTTGGACACATAAACCAACATCTAATTCATCGCACTGATAGCGGGAATCACGCCGAATTTTTTTTCTTGAACAAACAGCACATTTTCGCGATGCATTTTTCTTTGAAGACGTTGATGGAAAGAACAAAAAGCACCAAATACATACGGAAAACAAAAGCGAAAAAAAAATAAACCCGACCTTACTCAAATAAATACACTCTTACTCAAATAATACGATATCACTTTTCCATAACATCCTTTTCCCATTCCCCCTCCTCCGAAATTAGTAATACATTCGCAAAGCAAACACTTTCAAGGCCATTTTACTGCATTCTGAAGTAGGGGGTGTAGTTCTATTTATAGCAGCGCAATGCAAAGCATCGTACTTCGGGAAAGCGTATATATACGCCTGCGGCAGTTAACGCATCGTCTGGCTGAGACGTATATATACGCCCGCGGCAGTTAAGGGGTTAAAGCATATGAATTTATGCTGGAATATGCATAAATTAAAATTCTTAAAACAATCTAATTAAAGATTTAAATACCTTTAAATATATTCAATGATTGATACTCATTCATTAATATTTTTTCAAGAGAAAAAAAACATTTTAAATTAAACTTTTTCTAGGATAAAATGTTTTCTGTATGATTTAAATTTTACAAAACAGCACTTAAATCCTATGTTGATAATTGATCCCAACTTGACTCATCTTAAAAATGACTGCATGTGAGCCTGTTGGCTCCTAAACAGGAATGTTTTAATTTTTGTTGATTTGCTTAAAGATTACAGTATTTTTTTTTATTATTATTGTGAAAGGAATTAAGGAATTTGAAATTTTAAAGATCTATCAACATGAAAACAAAGTCAAATAAGTCACTTACAATTTTTTTCCCTTTAGTGCCAAACATTCGAGTAGAAATATTTAGTCTACCCAGAAGATCATCTTGCTCCATCATTTCAACATCCTGTTCAGGTTCCTGTTCTTGTAATCTGTCAGCTACATATTGTATAGCCTGCATCCATTCTTCTCTGAAATTTTTTTTGAAAAGATAATTTGATTTCTTAAATTTATTTCATTTTTAATAATTTCAGAATGAAATTAGACAATCAATGTATTATATTAATTTTAATCATCTTATATAATTAGTTTTTACTACATGGTAAAATAATAAGATGAACTCATTTTTTTCTAAAATTTTTTTTCAAACTTAGTAAAAAAAAAATTATAAATATTTATTCCATTTTAACTAATTTGGGAATTAAAACAGATGTCTCACTTAATATTTAAAGCTTTCATTCACATTAAAAATCACATAATTTAAATGGTGGCGGACAATGATTTAAAGTTAGAAATCAACATAGAAATAATCAGCACAAATTTTATAAACCCCATTAGTTATAACATATTTATCGGAACAAAAAGGAAAGAAAAATGTATCGGAAGGCACAATCTAAAAGAAGTTATTGTAAAATAACAAGATATAATAAATATATTAAAACTTAGTTACAAATAAAAATAACAGAACTATGACTATCATTGGTAATCACCAGAATTTGGATGTAGATGAAGAACACATTTTTTGTTGTTTTATCTTTTATATATAATTTATTAAAATAATTTCTTGGTCATTTTTTAATCATTTTTGAAAAAAAAAAATTTTTAATCAGGTTTTTCTTTGTCAATTTTTATTAGTATTCTTTTATTTTAAGAGCATTTTGCTTGAGTTAAATTTTTTTTTTTTTTTATAAATTATCAGAATATTTGCATTGAATCTTGAATTATAAATATACTAAATAACAACTGCTGATATTTGAATTTTTGAAAAGGAATTCGCATCTTGTTTTGAATGTTGGGAAATTGCTTTTGAACAAAAGACATTCAATTAATTGAAATTATTTCACAATACAATTTTGATGTTCTTATACATTGTAACCGAAGATCAAAAATTTTTTATGTATCTTTTTTAGTCCATCATATACATTTTATTTTAATTAATACTAATATTTCTTTTAATAATGTTATAAATATAGGTAACGATTTATAATTAAAAAAAAATATATGAAAAGTGGTGTCAAAAATGCAAAGGGCTTTATTTTTCCTTTTAAGGCTATTTTTAATAGTTTTTAGAGGCTTTTTCGTGCGGACATTTTATAAGAAATTTTAGGTTATCAATATCCTAGCCCTGTTCATGATGTAGTGCACAAATTATGTTTAATAGTTTAATATACTGTTGTTAATAGTATATATAACTGTTAATCCATATATATATTTCTCTTACAAGGCACCAAAAAAAAAGCCTCATTACAACTCCCCGAATGGCAACGTTAGAAAATCGACCAATGATTGCTGCTAAAAATGTCACATGCCAAATCTAGTTTAGGGGGCTCAACATATAGCGCTTTTAAAAACGGAAACAATAACCAGAGTGAGCATTATCAGGTTGTTCAATTCAGATTCATGCCCTAAAAACATGATAATATTTAATTTAAACTCAATTAGGAATCAATTAATTAATTGAAGTGAGAATGCTTTAAAAGGCCGCTGTTGAAGTGATATTTTTCTACTGGGAGCTACCTAAACGTCTAAAAAACGTTTAAGTGTTTGTATTGAATGCATTGAATTTTTTTATATTTCGCATTTATTTATGCATTGAATTTTCACGCTTTAAAATGCAGAATATTAATGAAACTGCTAGGGCTTTTAAACGTAATGAAAGAAAACATGCTCGAAGAGCCCAAGAAAGTGTTGAGGAATGTTATGGAAGACGTAGATTGCAGAGATCAAGTGCAATAATAACTGTTCAAGATGCAACAGTAGATGTCAAAGAGTATAATATTGGCTCAATGACGGAACAATGTAGTTATTGTAATGTTTACTTCTGGGCTAAAGAAAGAAATTCTCCTGGCAAATATACGAAATGCCCGCTCGATGGAAAAATTAATTTGCCTACACTAATGGACATTCCCGAGTAGCTGCAAAAATTATTAAGTGATAATTCGATTGAGGCACGAAATTATCGAAATCATATGCGGGAATATAATTCTGCTCTTGCATCATTTGGAGCACACATAAAGCCACCTCCTGGAAATGGACCATATTGTTTTCGGATTCATGGTCAAATTATATTGTATGTAAAACATCCATATTTTGTTCTAAAATGTTATGTACTTTATCACAAATGATAATTAATATAGAAATTGATTTCAATAATGCTGATCACCAAAAAATATTTCATTAGGCGAAAAAACAAATTTTTGTGTTCTTGAAAATGAAAGACTTTTTGAGGGTTATTATCTCACAAGGAAAATTTAGGGTTTAAAGTTTATATTTTTAAACAATAAAATTTTTTTCCAAAACTTTCAGAATTTCTAGCATTAACTAATTTATTATACACATTTAGTTGAATTTAGGTGAGTAACTGCGATATTTAATAATTTATTTTGCTAATATGTTTCTCATTTAGCTAATGTTTTGATTTTTTCACCATGTACAATCTAAATAGCTAATATACTTTTTTAAAAACAAATAAGAACATTGATAGAATTCTTCTACATAAGTACAATACTATGTCTTTGATGATAAAATACTATGTCTTTGATGATAATATACTATGTCTTTGTGCTAGAACATTGTGTTCATTGGCGAGCGAGCGCAGCGAGCCATGGTTCACGGCGTGAACATAGGATTGCGTAGCAATTCTGGGGGGGGGGGGGAGCATTAGCGAGCAGGGGGCGGAGTCTCCTAGTAGTATATATAACTGTTAATAGTTACATATACCTCCATTGATACCACAGAAAACAAGGAACTATTTTTCAGGACTCTAAAGCAATGATTGACTTTTAAATCTTAATGTATTCATAGAAAATCCTGATTTTAATACTTTTCTTTTAGGGAAATAAAGCCTCTTTTTCTAGAACCATATTTTACTTCTTGTTAAATTATTTGGGGACACAAATAAATTAAAATGTCCATAATTCAAATCTGTCAATAACAAAAAAAGTATGTTTAAACCAGAGAAGTAAATAAAAAATATTCTCAGGGGTGAAAATTTCAATATAAAAAGAAGTATTTGCTAAGGTTTTAAAGTAAATGAATATGTTAAATATAGATCTTTATACTGAACAAATTAATCAAAGATATGCGGTCAAAAATCGGAACTATAAATTTAAATACTTAAGTCTCATGATTGTGTATGCAATAAAATGAAAACAATTTCAATACCTAGAATCCATTAAGCCTTAATGAAGACTGCTTCTTTTCAATACAGTAACAACCATTCATGAAATCCACCCTTTTTTAATATCAAATTTGCAAGAGCAGAACCATGTTAATGCATGTTAAAATCAATGAAATCATCATTTTGTATGATTGTGCTTCTGGAGAGCATGCTTCAGTAATGAAAAACATATTTCCCTTCAGGGATTAATTTGAATTTTCCTTCAAATTTTGAAAGATATGTAGCTTATAGACAACAAATTTCCTGCACGAACAAATCTACCTGAGTGAAGCACAGTTAAAAATAATGAAGCAAAGAGAGTTCAGACGGTTTCTGAGAGAAAAGCCTCAAGAAAAATGTTTGGTGCTACAAATGTGGATGGCTTATGGTAGAGGTGCACAACCTTTTTGAATGAAGGACCACTTGCGCAGCAGGTAGATTAACGAAGGGCCAAAAGTATATTTAGTCATGTTAGCGGCAAATATGATAATTTTTATATAAGCATTAGTATTCTAAGCACTAAATAATATATATATATATATATAATAATAATAATAATAATAATATATATATATATATATATATATATATATATATATATACAGACACACACACACATATATATATACATACATACATAAAACAAATTTTTTTCAAACAAATATTTAATTTCTTAAGTTGCACTCAATAGTAAAAGAAACAATAACATGCAAATCCCTTATTCTTGTTGTTGGCTTAGAAACATGACACAGAAACGTACATCACAAAAAATGATGGAAATCCACCAAAAGACTAAACAGAGGGAAAGAATACACTTTGTCAGATTTTGTACATTAAATTATTCACTCACTAATTAACCAGCATATTTTAGATGGAACCCTCAAAGTAGGTGAAAGAAAAAACAGATCTTAAAGTGAAAAGCTGTAAAGTTTTTTATTTTATATATGGTACCTTTCTTTTTCCGATTCTACGTGGAAAGTGCGTTCGATTACAGTCGTCCACTGAAGGCCACGAATCATAAATGTAAAAGGTTTAGGCCTATCTGCTTTCATTAATTGGCATCCTGCAAAAAATGTTAAGAGATTATAAAGATTGTAGAAATGCAATATTTTTGTTTGTTTGATTAGATCATTTCAGATAGTAGGCCAAAGCAACAGAAAGCCACATTATCAGGGATGTCATCCACTTGTGGCAAAAGATTTTATAAAGTAGTAGATAATTAAAAACTAATACTTACTTGTGTTTAATTCCATTAATCAGGGTTCCCACTCAATTTCAGAAAAAAGAATTCAATGACCTTTTCAGGTATATCAAGTAAATTTTAATGAAAATCCATGTTGTATTTTATCTATACCATGTTATTTTTCATCAGTAAACTTTGATATTCTATTTGTTATATCAAATATTAGATTTTGAGAGCAAAAATTAATAGAATGGAAACATGGAAAAGCTTCATTAAAAGGTAGAATTTTTAAAAATAAGTATTTAAATCGAATCCCGATAACTGTTATTGACATTCTAAGATTGGTTACTTTCCAGGTAGGATATAGGAATTTTCCGGGTGTTTTGTAAAAAATGACAACTTTCCCTGATTTTTAGAGTTAAAATAAAACTCCCAGAAAATCCAGGTTTTCTCAGACCTGTGAGAGGACTGTCAATATTTTAAGAGGCTCACTAAGAAATAATTTAAACAAATATTCATATGTTATATGAATATTTGAATTACTTAAATGTACTGGTTGGGAAAAAAACTTTTGAATGAAATTTACTAACCTAAGAATCAACATGAATTTTTCCACAGCAAGTTGGAGCAAAATTCTGTGGAGTAAGTTGGCATCAATGCATTATTGATGTTCCTTATCACCAATAACCTTTTGCGGGCCTTGAGCTAAGCATTCTATCTCAACAGTTTACTTTCACATTCTTTTCTTATTTAAAGTTTTTTTCCCAGTCTTTAAATTAGTAACTTTGTTTTGAAATCCCTCTGACTTTATAAAGATCTTAACCTGGAAGTGCCTATCAACATGTTAGCAGGCACATTAGATTATCACAACATCTGCAGATAATTATTCATCTCAGATATTTGAAAGGGGGGGAAACATATAGTAAGGCTAGACAGAATAATAGTCAAATGAAGAAAATATTTTTCTTTTCTTATTTTCCCCTTCTGAAATAAAAAAAAAGGAAAACACCCACATTCGTCCTACTGATGTTATATCCGTGTAGGGAAGGATTATTCCTTTAGAATAGGACTAGATTTTCCGAATAGTCCAAACATTTTAAGAATTTGAAACTAAAAAATAATTTTCAGACATATCAGGTAAAGAAAATTGATGGCTTTCAAAACTTATTAATTTTTTTTAAATTAACTGGACTTAAATTTTTGAAAATAAAAGCGACAAATGAATGAGTGACATGAAAGAGACAAATGAATGAATGATATGAAAGAGATGAATAAATGAGTGATATGAACGAGACAAATGAATGGATATAAAAGACACTAATAAATGAATGAGTGATATAAAAGAGACAAATGAATGATTGTGTAACTACAAAAGTCCATCATACAGGATTTGTTACTGCATTTGCTGAAAATAATCAACGTATGACCTTTGAATTCATCACAATAAAAATTTTATATAAAATTTTAAACGAGTTTCATTTTCATGGAATGACTAAATTTTTAAAAAGAATTAATTAACGATTCCTGTGGATAAGGCGATCTGCCTGAACCTTGTATATAATTAGTAGATGGCCCCTCAGTTGAAACGGTGGAATTTAGATTTCCACTAATACTATTAATTAAAATTAAAAAGATGTTGGTAAATCTTTCGATTCTTCAAAAATTTTCACTCGTTTTTTTAGAAAATGTGATGTTCTAAACATGTGCTAAAATCAAGAATATCAAGACAAAAAGGTAAGAATCAGGACAAAAAATTTTTGTTAAGGAAAGACAGGATTATCAGGCCGTGCAGGATACAAATTAGAGAATTTTCTAATGAAAGGTGATATCATTGAGATTAAATAATTCTAGCAAAAGGTTATAATATATACATAAAGAGTGTAATTTGTTCTTTTTCTAAAACGTGAAAGTATTTTTTATTCGTTAAAATTTAATACATTTCTATATATTGAAAATTTCAAAAATATAAAAATTTTTTTGCTCAATTTTTGGCTTTAGAAAGTAATTAAGACTCTCAGGATAATGGGAGAACAATTCAAAAAAAATATTTAAAAATGTGTGGATTTATAATAATAGCTGTAGTAATAAAAGCTTTTTTTATCATTTCGAAAAAAAATTAAAAATTAACTTACTTAAATATGCTTTTTATCAGGTTTTTTTGATAATTTTTTGTTGAAAAAAAATACACTCGAGTTTTTTGTGCAGATGTGTTAGTAGACTGCTCTGAAAAAATTTCATCTTTATTAAGAGAAAGTAAGTTTTTGTGAACAAATTCTTACTTAAAATAGTATTTGCACTAACTTATTAGCACAATTAAATTGACTCATTTGAACCATTGAATTCCCCTTAGTACTTACTATTTTAATCTATCAGTAATATGCCTATACATTTAATTTAAATAAGACCTTGCCTATTTCCTTTAACATTCCATTTTTAAATTATTTAAATGAGTACTTCTAACGATCATTCTCAGTCATTATTTTTTTAAGCTTTTCATTTTTGTTCAAGAATTCTGTTTTTAATTCAAAATTAATTGCCAACCCAAACTAGAGATAGTTAAAGCATCGCCATTTGACAGCACCAGAACATGTCAATTTTCAAAGCTTATTTCCAAGTTCAATTGTCGCACAATCATAGTATCTTTACTACAGTACAGTACCATATCTACAGTACAGTATGAGACCCCTAATCCGGCATCCCGAAATCCAGCAAGACCCGAAATTCGGCACTTAATCCGACCTAAATTTTTATTTATTGATAAGAGAAAAAAAAAAAAGTCATATTTTCCTTCTATTTGGAATTTTTTTTTCTTGAAGTAAGTAACTATATTTTATCTTTTAAAAATAAAAACATGAAGAGAAAAAATAATAAATCTGAGTCAAACAAAACATCTATTCCTAATGCAGTTGAAATTGAAAAGTAAAAACATCTGCATTTCCAATGAACAAAATAAAGAAATGCAAGTTGGGAGAAACTGATCAATCAATCTTGACAGCTGTGCAAGTGCTTTACTGGTTTGTCCCTACATTTCCCTCTCCTGTTTGACCATAAATTAGCCACACCCTTTTGACTTTGAAACTTCTTTCTCACTTGGTGTATAAAATGAATTCTATCCCTTTTGCTGCTTTTTTTAAAATTCATTTATCTTTTAATTAGTTATTAACTGTTACTTTTTCTTGTTACTTGTTTTTTTTTATCGTTATTAGTTGTTTGCTTCTTTTTTGTAGTTATTCATTGTTAGTTTCTTAGCATTAATTGTAACTTTTTTTGTAGTTCCTTGTTAGCTTTTTTATTTCTTTTTATTTTTAGCGAGGTGAGAGCCTTTTGTTAAAACAAAATGCTATATAAAAGAAAAAACGAGAACAATGATCTTGCGAAGAAGAAACGATTATTTCTTTTTGGAGGATTCCGATTATTTCTTCTCGATTATATCATATAGATTATTATTTTAATTAATGAAATTTCTAAAGATGGGACAGTTTTAAATTCACCCCATCATTATCTACAATCGAAACTTAGCTAAATGTATGGATTTTTCTGAAATTAACAGCGTAATTTAATTATCGTAATATATTGGAGCCATATTGGAATTTTCGGAAGAGATCCGAAATTCGGCAAATTCCGAAATACGGAATTTCGCTGGTCCCGTGAATGCCGGATTTTGGGTCCTATACTGTATATGATAAAAAGCATGAACGATTTCAAATACGACAATTATGTCAAATGCTTGCTTAAAGTATGTAACAAATCTTCTTATAATTGTCATTTGATTTAATTAAAAACTTAATCTTATGTTTATTAATGGCACCGTTTAAAATGTGGGCAAAATTATATCAGTTATACATCTTCATACTCAAAATAGTAATGAACTTAAGAGTTCTTTACTTTATTAAATACACATTAATATTTCTACATAAAATCAATAATAAAGCAAACCTTTGACTGTAAAATTATTCAATGGATCATCAAATCCATGCTCTGGCTTGCTTTTAAATCCAATGAGTGCACCATTATCAAGCAGGAGAAAGTAGCGAGGACGCCAATTTTTAATATGTTCACCTAAAAAAAATAAAATAATAAATTCATATTGAATCAATTGTACATACCCAAAAAGCTATGCAACAAAGCAATCACAATTTATTACTTCCAAATCAACATTTTATTTTTCCTACTGTAGTAAATTTTTGAAGAAAAAAAACTTCTTATGCAAAAGAATACAACTGCTTAGACCAGTGTTAGCAAAATATAGTAGTATTATACTTTGAAAAATATGGATAATTTTTAAAGAAAGATGGCATTTTTATATATATATATAAAAAAAAAATTCCTAACACAAAAAACTTATGATTAAATTGTTCATGATGTTGGACAACAGCCACCACTATCACTTGTAAAATCAATCAATTAAGTAAGGTCAATTATGCAAGCACAATTTAGTGATCATCTATTAATCTATTAATTAATTACAATACTTAAAAGACCATAAAAAATAAAATTTTTAAGAAGAGAGTTAATAATCAAAAAATAAATGCTTCCATTTAAAAAAGGCCACATTTTAAATGTGTTCAATTTCAGGTAAAGTTCGAATAAAATACATTATTCAGATTATTCTTACACAACATACTAGTCCTTACACATTTTTACTTGTCCATCTGCATGTTTCTATTAGATTATTTTTAAAATTAATTAAGTGAATTTAAATAAAACAAATTTACAATATAAACATTTGTAAGGCCACAATTATGATGAAATATGGTATTTTGAGACAAAACGCAGACCAAAATATAACCCCCCCTCTCAAAAAAAAAACTGCATACTGTCTTTTTAAATTGATTGTGGATCTGGAGAACCACTAGATATTATTTTATGTTAGACTGAATTAAATTTTAGTGGTTTGGAATTAATGGAATACCATTAAATCCTGAATATTACAACATTAGAAATTGGCATGATCTTGTTTCCATAACAGACAAACTAAGACTTTTTGTCTAGGGGAGTTTCAGTTTTAGCACATTCTATCAATCAAAACATTTGAGAATTGCAGGGACCCAGAGACAAAAAGATTTTGATTCAACTCCCAGATAGTAATTGGCAATTTTACTCTATATTTATGCATACTTTTGAGTTTCAGATTTTAATTTGAAATTTTTTATTATAAATAAGAACATTAAAAAATAACATTATCATTAGCCAATACGGAAAATACAAATTTAATTCAAGTTAAATTATTGGTTCATTGTAAAGAAAAGAAGAATTGAATCTAACACATCCTTCATATTTGATTTTAAATCATTATGAATGTATTTTAATGCTATGAATAGTCATCAACTTGGCTAAACAGCAACGTCATTACAATGTTTTGAATGTTCAGCTACAAGAAAAATATAGCTTCCGGGAGAATTGTTGATCCCCTACATTTCATTCAGATAGATTTTTTAAGACTCAAAATTGACAGTGATATATGGGTCCGAAACTACTGAAATTTGACTAGGACTACCATAAATTAATTACCATTGATCCCCTACATTACATCATAACTGCGACATAACTCAGCTTCTATATAGTGATTTCAATTTTTATTCATTTTTTAAAATTTATTTTAAGAAATGTCTCCTAGCGATATGTAAATGGACAAATGAAAATTTATCGGCCTACTAATATCTTGTTACTGGTTCTTTGGGCAAGTGGCTAAATTTTTCATATTTCTATCCCGGTTGGGAGGAAGCAAGAGAACTAGCTCAAAATACAGTGTTTCACTACAGCGGGAGAATCTCGCATATTCTTTTTCTTTTCTTGCATTAAAAAATTATTACCGTGAGAAATTCACACATTCTATAAATCAATTTCAAAATTCGCAAATTTCTCGCATTTTGGAAAAAGCTTCACATTACGCCATTTAGAATAAAATCCGTTTCACTTTTCTTCCTGGATCTTTCATTACTTTCAACATCTACCCCGTTATCTAGCTTCCCTATTTACCAGTATTGTTCAGAACCTTTTCGAACAGAACACTACCCTTCCGAACCACGGAACCCCTTCCAAAACACATTTCTCTGCAACCACGTGTTTACCGTAGGTAAGGTTTCTTCGTGTAAGACGTTCAAATTTTTTATGCACTAATGTAAGATGGACAAATGCCTTGTAACGGCAAAATCTTCTATGATGATTCAGCAAATATCATATGATGATGCAGCAAAAATATTCAATGCTTTAAAAAATAGAAGACGTTAAAAATTTATTATAATTAAAGAAATGATTCTTTTTCCAAGTCTATTTGTGTTTTTCTAATTTTTAGAAATCTCACTTAACTTTTTGAAATCTCACCCTGTTTTTGAGAAAGGGTGAGAAATTCTTACCCATTTTTTTTTTTCTGTGATAAAAACACTGAAATAGGGGTGCTTGGAAAAAGAGATTTGAGGCCTAATACACGAATGGGATAGGTAGGCCTTCCAGGGGTGATTGTGAGCCCAAGTCAAAATTCCGGAAAATTTCTTCAGTTAAAAAAAAAAAAAAAAAAAACAGTTTAAATTGAAAAATTAAAAAGAAATTTAAACAAGGTTTCTTTTCCTTTTTCTCAATATTTCTCAGTTCACTTAAAATATATTTAAAATTTTACACATACCTATGATGACCTGGAGAAGTAATTAAAATTTACAAATACAAGGTCCGGCTATTAATTTCCAGGACTCATGGAATAACTCAGAAGAAAATAAAATTAAACACATAGCCATTTAATATTATTCGAAGTAACCCCCATCAGCCATAATGCACGTCTGTGCTCGGCAGTGCAAATTCCGGATCGAAGTTTTAAAGTCCTCTTTTGGAATGCTCTTTAATAGTGACGTTGCAGTCTTCTTGATGGCTTCGACATCTTGAAATCTTGTCCCCCTCAGAGAATTTTTCAGCTTAGGAAATAGTCTGCGGGTGCTAGGTCTGGAGAGTATGGTGGATACTGCATTTCAACGACACCATGCTGGGCTAAGAATCGCCTCACAGGCAACGCAATGTGTGGAAGCGAACCTTTTCAATTTCTTCCGTCGTGCGTAACGACTGCGGCCAACCTGTGTGTGGATCATCTTCCACGCTTTCGCGCTGTCTCAAAAGCGTTTAAACCATTCAAAAGTTCTGGAGCGACATAATGCTTCCTCGCCGTAAACTTCTTTAAATCATTTGTAGGTTTCTGCAGCTGTCTTGCCCAATTTGAAGCAACATTTAATGTTTATTCTTGCTCCATTTTCACTTCGACAATAGGAATTTAAGAGCTACGTTTTAATGCGCCTTTCTATGAGAACCACTTACTTCAGTATGGTGCAGATTGCACTGCACATGCGCAAGAAAACACTCTTCAATATGCAATCATTAGCGCCATCTTCCGGCTCTTCGTTCTCCTACAGTTACGTCAGTCCTGGAAATTAATAGCCGGACCTTGTATGTCTTTCTTTCTTGAGTTTATGATTATAATAACTATTTACTGATAAAAAAATTAATATTAATCATGAATATAAGCTTATAAAGTATCTGGCTCTCCCTTACAAACAAATAAAATAAACTGTGTTTTTAAGTTCCACCTTTGAAAATTTGATTTTCGGAAACTTCTGTGATTAACGATTTTTTTAAACGTCTGGACCTTCAATTTCCGGAAACTTCTGGATCACTGTCAGTGGAAAATCCGGAAATCCAGATTTTTTCTGGAGCACAATCAGCTCTTTATCTATTAACTTAGAAGATAGAACTTACCACGTTTGAGAAGCCAACCTTCTTTGACGATAGTAGCTGGAGGTTGAGGCATCATCATCTCTGATGATGAGAGACTATTCACTGGTGTCGACATGTTGATAATCAGTTATTTACTGATAACGGCATCTAAAAAGTTTTGAACAATTATTACATTGCTACTGCTACAAAATGATATTGAGTTTACTGTAAATATTATAAATTTTCATTTAATAAATTTAGCACACATTTTAAATAGATAACAACCTATTCTTACTCACTTTAATAAAAAACAGAAAACAAAGTACAGCAAAAGTGGATTTTTAGGTTTTTATGCAAAATCTCTTAATTATCTCCCTACAAAAAATAAAGTATTTCGGAATTTAAATTTTTTTTCTTTTAATTTTATATTCAAGATATTTTTAGAATCAAAGAGATAAATTATGCAATAGTTTTATTTTCCTATCAACAATATGCATAAAAATTCCTCTGAGACTTTTTGAATTAGGCAAAAAAGGAAACTTATAAGCCACAATGATGTTTTGCATAAATTAAATATTAAGAATAAATACATTGCCATTTTATTAATGTAAGGGTTACTGTAAAAGTCTGGTAAAACCTAGGACTTACTGGGAGGTATTGGTGAGACTAATGCTTTTAACACTAATGCTTTAAGAGGCAAAAACAGAATCATAAAAAAGCCTACTTTGAAATTTTGCCAAGCTTCTTTGGTAAAAGTTAGGTTTTACTCGCAAATCCTAGGATTTATCAGACTTTTTTGTTATGCACTTGCACTAGATGTTTGTTATTTTTTCACCGCTTTTTGCACATTTTTATTACTAACGCTTCCGCCACATGTTGAAAATAGAATCAAATAATGCAAAAGTATAAAATTTTTCACTTGTACGATGACAAATTTTTTTAAAACAAGCATGCATTTCATAAATAAAATAACAGATCGGTTAATTCCAATGAGGTATTTTATTATGTACCTGCAGCTGATGCTAAAATCGGAATTACAATTCAATTAAATTGAAAGTTCACTTAAATTAACATGAAATCTGCATTTGTTACATAATATAATGGCACATTTATATCAATTTGAATGGTAAAATGTATTTTAACGTATAATAAATTCGTAACAAAGGACTTTAGATATTATATTTAAATTGTGAGTTTCCCATTTAAGAATTTAAAAGTTTTGTAAAGATTGTTTTAGATCAAACAAAACATGCAATCTATTTAAGGATTATGATAGAACAAAGAAAGATTTTTTTTTCTCCAGTAGACAATGTTATTACTTGCGATTAATATATTCTCAAACATAGGTATTTAATTACTACACTTAAGTAAAATGTATTTGTACTAGTATAGTGTGAAACATTTCTTTATACTATTATAATTATTAACAGCATTAAGTTTTTATAAATACACATCAAGCAACACTAGTAATAAAATAGGAATCATTAAATGCAATTGAAAGTGTTAAAGATGGGAAGATTTTTGTATCGTGATCTGTGACTGAATAATCTCAAAGCAACTTCCTCGCAAGAAACAAGAAAAAGAATATTACAGATAGGGACCAATCCAGATGATATCACTTGTAGTCACACCCAAGCAAACCACTTTTGGTTTTTCAAAATGGCAAGTTAGTAAGAAGCTATTTGGTGAAAGGAGATAGTAGTAGGCAGGACAGATCATTATACGGAAATATATTTATAAAGATTATTCTCCTAAAGATATGGAAATATATATATAAAGATTATTCTCCTTTAAAGGTTTTTTAATTTGTGACTAAAAATATGCTTATATGTCAGTATTCAAAAACATTTTTGCAATAATAAAAGTAATGTAAATATATCTTTAGTAACAACCTTTCTTCAAAGTAATGCATATGACAAAGGTTATTTATAAGCATATCAAGCAAGACTTGCAATCTGAGTAAAATATCATAGAGCAGAGAAAGTTTTTTTCTCCTGTGAAAGTTTTATTATCTGCGATTTAAAATATTTTTAAAAATAGGTATTCAAAAACATTTATTTAGCACTAATAGCTTAGAAGATGTTAATGCCTACATAGTAACGAATCATCTACGTGTCTCGAGAGAAAAAAATAGAGCTCCATAAATGTAAAAACTGCAGTAGATTATTGTTTAGATATGAAGAACAGCTAACACATTATAAACATGTTAATCTTATCAATATTTAGCAGTTCTTAAGAGATATATCGCCTTAAATAAATTGCAGGAGAACATAGTTAAGTTCTCTGCAATTATAAAAGTAGCTGACAAATTTTCGATCTTTAAAAATCTTAAATAAATGCACAGAAATTAGATATCTAAGCATGAATCAAACCGAGAATTTAGAGTCAAAGCAGACACAATCACAAATTCACAAAAAGTTTAGTTGTACAGTAGCTAGAGCTGTCAAATAATAACAATTGAGGCTTTGTAAATAGTTTCTGAATGATGGGTTCAGAACGGAAAAGACGATTGAAATGGGCTACAGATGGCGTACAGCAGAACTTTCTACCTATGGCAATACTTCGCATGCTTTCACCATTAGCGTGCAGATCATAGAAGAAGGAAGTACGTTAGTTTCTGACTTGAGTTTCAAATAGATTAAAAACCTTTATGTTAGGAAACTATATGAAACTGAAAACTACATTAAACATCATTCTAAAATGTCATGGAAATTAAAAAAAAATACTTTTCACAATTAATTGCGAAAAATATTAAGAAAAGGGAAGATATCGTAGTACATTATCATACAACTGAAAAGAGGAGGAGATAGAAAGGGAGAGGATCAAGACATGGAACCGGCCTTCTCCCCAGATGGCGCATTCGAGCGCTGCAATCGCGAATTGCTCTGTCATTGATGCACTATATTAAATTTTTTGATTTTGTTTCATTACTAACATCAAACAAAACTTCGTTAATGTTCTACAGTCATCTACTACAGATCGTCGGAGGATCAGTTATATCGAAGTGGTAAAGAAAAACAACATGCATAGCTGATATAGTAATAAAAATTTATTCCGTTAGAATATTTCGAAGAATTATGAGGACTTGATTTTCCAAATGTACTTTTCTCCTGACGGTAATAATTTTAAAGAGAGGCAACTACATTCGGTAAGAATTATCCTTTAGATAGACCAATTACAAAATATTTGATTGCTTCAGAAACACAGGCAAACTTCAATTTAATGAGAGAGAAAAAATAAATTTATATTGAATGTATATTTAAAGCATTTCAACTTTATCTTTATGTAGTAAAATTCTTCAAAACGGATTGAAATTTCAAAATTAATTTGAACGATTCAAAAATCTGTCAACACTCCTAGTTTCTTCTAGACAAATAACAAGCAATATATAAAAAAAAAATTGGAGTCAATTCCTACTTAGGTTAACAAAGGAAATTTTTATTTTAGTTACTTTTTATTAAATAATAAAAAAAATTTCTCCCATATAAAACTAAAATTAATTATTAAATGTAATTAATGAATTAATATTTGAGAAAAACTGCATTGACATCAAGTGTCGTCAACTACAAGTTCAAAAAAATGTATTTAAACTTGAGTGGATGAATAAAAAGAATTTTATTAACGATTGAAAATTTGAATAAGATATAGGGAGAGTGAATTAATAGTAGGAATTAAAAAAGAAAGTGCTAATAGTCATTATTAGAAAACGATAATACATACTGCAAATCAACATATGTAAAATGAAATGTTGAGCCCGGAACTTTTTTGAAGAGTACAGCGAACATTTTATATTTCTAGCATATTAATTTTACTTAATTATTACTTTTTTTACATATTAAATGGTATATAAATTTTAAAAAAAATTCTTTTTTTAAAAAATGTGCTTATTTGTAAGAAAGAAAACAGAACTTTTTACTTTTTATGCCTTTTTTTGTTCTTGACTCTACACGTACATAGCATTTTAAGTTTTATATATATATATATATATATATATATACATAAAAAGCTTCAATTGATCTTTTTATGTTATCCTAATTAATTATTCTAATCGAAATACTTTCTCACACTTTTAAAAGTCACATCCTGTTCTTAAATCTATTTTTGGCGCAAGTATGGATTTAATTAAAAGCAGGACATTTTTCCCTTTGCTCTGTGTGGGAAGTGCTCGATCTATTTTCATAAACCAATAGCAACTACTAAGAGTTCCCTCTTTCCCTAAATTAAGGCATTTTACGGATTTTACTTTGCAAGATTTTCCCTAACATATAACCAAGGAGCGCAACTTTTCATGTGCACTTTTACACCTTCTCAAGACTGCTCTGTCTAATAATTAATAAATAAATTTTGTACACTCCTTCCCGACCTAAGACCTGTTTTAATCCTTATCCACTCGGCAACGACGTTATAAGTCACCAGGATTGAACTGTCAGGAAGGGGGTATGAACGGAACATTAAAGATATTTAATATCTCATTTGAAATTAAATAAATCAACTTCGGAAGAGGGTACATCAAAAATATGGAATAACTTCAAATCATTTATTCAAATGAACAGTTGGTAAATAAGCAGTCAAATTCTTCTTCAACTAATGGCAATTAATAATTCATTCAGTATCATCATTAAAAAATAAATTCTTCAATCATCAAACTTTTTGTTTACTATAAATGATACCTACGCACAGTGGAACTAAACGATCATCGGTTTTCCATGTCTATGCTGCATATTTTGTCTACGTTCCTGAGACTGCTAGAAAGCTGAGCTTCAATTTCTTTCCTTGGACTAAAAAGAAAAACTGCATCGAACTCCTGATAATTAAAATGTTTTTATTGAAATCCCATTCCTTTCCTTTACAAGTGACTTACAGAGAGTTTTGTTACGCCTTTGCCAGTGCTGCTCTGCATTTTATCGTCGATGAATACTTGTTCTCACACCCAGGAATGGTTTATGAATGGTGGTCGACATTCCCTCCCTCCTACTCAGGACTCAAAGAATCCGCTTTAATTTCTCCGTCACTATTGGTGTTAATTTATGATTCCTCTTAACAAAGAAACAAAAACAACTTTCATCTGATGTTGTGATTTTCAAAATGTGTTTTGGAATCGAAGAAACAATTTTTTTTTCCTATCAAGTTTCATCTCTGATGTTGCGGTTTTCGAAATATCTTCTTGGACTAATTAGAACTTTTTCATGTATCCTTTTGTGTTAATTTTTTTTACAATTCTCGTAAAACAATTTCTTGAATTTTTATTGATTAAAAAAATAAAAAAAAGCACTCATGTAAAAAACAAAAATGATAGATTATGATTTTAAATTTTTTTTTTCTCATACTTGATGCTTCAATTGAAATAATTATGTTTTATGCATTGATTGTATTTACTGTTGAAATTTTTTTTCTTGAAATTTTTATTTTCAGTGAATTGATTGGCATAAAAAATGTTTCGAGAAATTAATTTCATATTTATTGTTTTATGTGTTACAGTTTCTATGATTTATTGGTTAGTAGAATTTATATTTTTGTTTTACTATAGTGTGTAGGGTTAAGATGAAAATGCCATTTAAATATTTTTCTCTTCGTAATGCAACTGCAATAATTATTGAAATTAAAATTTAATATATGAATGCAATTACGGTGCGGCAAAACTTAAATTTAGAAATGTTAAAACTAATACAAATAGTTTGGGAAAAAGAATAAAATACTTGTTAGAATTTGAATTGAAATGTGAAACCAAACATTAATGCTTTAGTCCAACGTTGGTAATTAGTTCATAGCTCAGTTCTAGCTCCGACATTTCCATAGACAAACAACATAAAGATAGGAAAATGACCAAACACAAATTGAAAAGTATTAGTAACCAAATACACTTAAAACGTTTAAAATAGAAATGAAAATATTAGAATTTTTTAACACCCGATTGTGTCAAATTAAATAACCAATTAAGATCTCTGCACAAAAATTACTTTAAAAGAATATCCGAACTAAAATTTTTGGAAAAAAAAATTATGTCCAAAAAGAAAGAAAGAAAGATATAAATGAAAAAAAGAAATAAAAGGTAATTTGCAAATTAACCAAACTTGCACTTTAGATTAAAAATAAGGAAAATAGCTAGATCAGTCAAAAATTAAAAACTAATTGACCCTAATACCATATTAAATTTGAAAGCTTGTTTTGGATTTCAATTAGTGATAAATTGTGTTAAACGGGTTGTAATGTAAAATCTGAGAAGACTGATCACCTTTTCTAATTATAAAAGCAATTTGTCATTGCACGTTTTTCCTGAAATCCTGGTTAATAATTGCAATAAAAATACCAAGAAGGAAAATAAAAGTACAAATAAATAAATATAAAGAAAGTAGAAAGAAAATAAAAATAAAAGAAAGCAGAAAGAAAAATAAGAGAGAAAAGAAAAAATGTTACAGAAGGAAAATTTTGGACAAAAAATAAAATAAAAAGTTTTTTTTCCGGATATTTTGCTATTAAAGTGATAAATATGAAAGGTTAATAATAAATAAAGTAAAATAAAGACAATACTGAAATCTTGGACTTCACAATAACAACCACTGTGTCATTTTTATTCTATTTTGTTTTCAAACAAGGTAAAAAATACTCAAATCTAATTTCAGATTGAAATTTTTCCTGTAAAACTGTTTTTGTATTTAGTGTTTTACATTTTAAATTACACATTTCTAACAAATGTTTATAAATATTTGTCATCATGATTGAAGAGTTAACTTAAATTGTGTTATTATGAGGAATAATTCTTTTAGTGAAAAAACTTCATTGTGATCTCCAAACAAAATACTTTGAGCTGAAAAAACTGTTAAGTCAAAAAAAATAAATAAAAATAAAACTGTTGAAAATGAAAATTTTAAAATTGCTGATAATGCTACTACAGATTTTTAATTGTGTTAAATTTTTAGAATGAGTACAAAGTATATGAGTATATTTTTATAAATCATATTACTTTTATATACTGTTAATATTGCAAATTTGGTTATTTTAATTGTGCTTCTATCAGAGGGAAGATTTTGCAAATGGATAATTTTTAAAATGTTTGGATTGTAATTAAGCATTTTTGGCGAGGGGGGGATGTAACATAAAAAGCTTCAATTAATCTTTTTATGCTATCCTAATTAATTATTCCAATCGAAATACTTTCTCACACTTTTAAAAGCCTCATCCTGTTCTTAAATTTTTTTTTGGCGCAAGTATGCATCTAATTAAAAGCAGGACATTTTTCCCTTTGCTCTGTGTGGGAAGTGCTCGATCTATTTTCATAAACCATAATATTTGCAACTACTAAGAGTTCCCTCTTTCCCTAAATTAAGACATTTTGCGGATTTCACTTTGCAAGATTTTCCTTAACATATAACCAAGGAGTGCAACTTTTCATGTGCACTTTTACACTTTCTCAAGACTGCTCTGTCTAATAATTAATAAATAAATTTTGTACCCTTCTTCCCGACCTAAGACCTGCTTTAATCCTTCCACTCGGCAACGACGTTATATATATATATATATATATATATATATATATATATATATATATATATATATATATATATATATATATATATATATATATATATATATATATATATATATATATATATATATATATATATATATATATATATATATAAACAATTAACTAATCTAAACTAAAAATAAATAATAAAATTTAAGGGAATTATGTAGTGTTGCTCTGTAGAATTTGCAGCAATAAATTTGACAATTTCGTATTGAAACATTGAAAATCTTCATAAACTATAGTGCAAATTCAAATCATGATTTAAACATTTAACTTAAGATATCCCCGTTTAGTACATAGTGACTGGTGCACGTTAAATCTGTCTGGTCACAAAGTCAGTCATTTTCCCATAACAAATTATTCCTCTGAGATACTGAATTGGATATCAATAGTTCTCTGATTCAGGTCAAAATTACGGTCTGTGGACGAAGTAATTAATCCACCCTACAAATGAACTGTGATGTATGTGTGTGGCTGAAGTCGTATTATTGGAAATAGGTAACGCCACTAAAAAACAAAAAACGCTTCCTCTGCCTTATATTTGTCTGGTTTTACCGAGCAGATTTGCCAGTATTGGTAAGAGGCGTTAGAAAAAACAACAACAACTTCAGATATTGGTTTATAGAATGTGTTCAATGAATTTTATACCGGACACTGTTTGGGCAAACGACGGAGGAACTTTTCTAGATTTAAATTTTAAAAAATTATTTAATTTCAAAGCGTAATTAATTTTTAAAATACATCGATGTATAATCATCTGGAATTATTTTCTCTTGCTTAATAAAACTGTATTTAACAATAATTGTCCAAAGTTTTTTGGATCACTCTCTATTTGCCTTTTCTACACTTTGTGCAAAAGCTACTTGAAATAACGCATGAACGCATTTTTTTTATTTAATCTAAACAATAAATTCCATCCGATAAATATATTTTCTGCAAATCTATATTATATATTTTTTAAAGTAATGTTGTATCAAAATATTAAAATTATAAATAATGAAAAACAAAACTTTGTTAAATTGTAAAAATAAATTATGTAACAAAATAGTACGTTCAGTGTGTTAAAATACATTTTTAATATTCTCGTAATAAAGAAAGTTTTAAAGCTTTAGTAGAAGAAGTTTAAAATCAAATTATACTAAACTACAAATTAAAAAAGAAAAATTAATTCAAATTTACCGAAAATTTTAAATAAATGGAATATTTAATTTTTATGTCAAACTAAATTTCAAAATATTAATTTGTATAACACGGTTGTTTTGCTTTAAAAAAAAAGAAAAAAAAGTGATATCTCTAATAAAAACGAAAATAAGTATCGCTTTAATAAATAAAGGGAAAATATCTTCAAAAATTTAAAGAAAATCAGATTTTTTTAGTGCAACGTTATTAAAAAACCAACCATGTAAAAACAAGTGTTCCGTCTTTTCTTTCGAAATGCAGGAAATCTTGTTTTAAATTTGATTACCAGTGTTTTTATTAGTGAATATTCTTTTCTAATTGTCACAATTCTTACTTATGGCTGTATTAAGGTAAGTGCCGTGAGTAACCTCATTCACGCATATGAAACCGCTGATTGTTGTTGTCGTCGTCGTAGGTCATTAAACCAAGGGGTGTGATTGCTCTTGTTTTCCAGTTGCTCCATCTATGGCAAAGAATTCGACTTCCACCACACCCTTTTATAGGATGGACCCATTCATACATCTATTTATTCTTCCACAGATCGCAATTTTGACCTGACCCCAGAGAATCAATCTCCACTTCAGTACCCCCAGAAGTATAATTTGTTATGGGAACATGGAGGACTTTGTAACAAATTTAACGTTCACCAGTCAGCACATTACAACACGGGGAGTTTTTGGCCGGGTGGATTCGAAGTCCAGTTGCTTGCCAACCAGGGTATTCCGGCCCGAACCTCCGATTGAGGAACATAAACATCGATGTCTGGAGAAGTGAGGTGTTGTTTATAAAGTATTGCTTTACACTAAATTGAATGGATATAACTTTAGACGATTGGTCTTATAGTTTAGAAGTTATTTAGGTTTTCTGCGTAGCACAGTTTTCAAGTTGGGCACATTTAACGTGTCTGAGTTATGTAGACAATGAGGAACAGTTTCCTATGCAATTTTTTTTAAAGATTAAATAAAACCAAAAAAAAAAAAAAATTCAATAAAACTAAAAATATTAAAGCTGTGCAGAACATTAAAAAAAAAAAATTAGTAAGT
This sequence comes from Parasteatoda tepidariorum, assembly GCF_982258835.1. Taxonomy (NCBI): domain Eukaryota; kingdom Metazoa; phylum Arthropoda; class Arachnida; order Araneae; family Theridiidae; genus Parasteatoda; species Parasteatoda tepidariorum. Next base: position 103,349,059 of record NC_141763.1, read on the forward strand.
GCCGTTTTATACTTATATGTAACAAAAAGAAATTTATTATATTTTTTTAAAAATATTTTTGAAGTTGGGTTACTTTTTCAGCGGAAATAGTTCGCTTAATTCATCAATAGATGGCTGCACTGGTTAGCTCTACTTATTTTCGAATTCTTGTAAGTGCTTATGGTGTATAACATGATTTGCCTCTAGGTGGCACCACCATTATAAATTTGAAATTCAATGACAATAGTGATATTTATTAGAAATTTTAATTATCTTTTTAAACTGGGATTTTTGGGTTGAATTATGTGGATTAGGGTTTATTTATATTTATTTAGTATTGTCTTATCACTTTTATAATGTATTATTTAATTTAGGACTGTTTTTATATAGGAACTTTTTTTTTGTTCTGACGTCGACTGGTTGCGTGGCGGCTCGTGGGAGGAAAACAGGTTAATCTAAGATTCTTTCGCCCAGCTGAGAAGAGAATAAAAAGGTTGTGAAGAGTGACTGAGGGAGAACAATCAGATGAAGCTATTCCACACCGAGCAGATCAAGAACATACCGGTCAGCATAGAGCGGTTTTACGGCTGCCGTCGGCCGATCCAGTGTTTCCGCTGCCAGGCCTATGGTCATACCCAAAGCTCTTGCACTGGAAAACCAAGATGCATGAAGTGTGCCGATGGGCACTACTCCTATCAGTGCAGGAAAAGTAGAGACACTCCTGCAACTTGTTGCAACTGCAAAAAAGACCATCCATCCAACTTCTCTGGGTGCGAGGCCCGCCCCAGAAGAAAGAGCCAAGGGAAGAACACCCCAGCATCCTCTTCCTTTCGCCTAGTCTCCATCATCAAAGAACTCCAGGAGCTCCTGAAAAACCAAGAAATGCTCAGCCTCCTCCAATCCCTTCTCAAGGGGATCTCCACAGAGACCTAGTTCTGCTATAACCTCCCTCCTTTCCATTCACCATTATCTCGATGAAAGAGTAGATAACCTTTTTAGGTTAGGATCTCTGAAATATCTTAATAGTTACAGTTACTGAGGGAGAATGGATTAAGGCAGCTGGAAGGATGGACTAAGACGGTACCACTGAGAGAATGATGAATTAAAGCCAGAGTCGCTGAGTAAGATGGTCTAAGACGGAGCCCCTGGGTGGATGAGCAGAAGTCTTGAGAAAAGTTTAGCCGAAGCCTCTAAGTTGATGACTGAAAGTGATGAGCTGAGTGCAGCTATGTTCGAGTCTGTTGGCCTATCCAGAGAGTACCAATGCTGAAAGTCTGTTGTCCCACTTGTGCAAACTGCCTTACTAGAAGGAATTCTAAAGAAGTTTGAAGGGTTGGAGTGCTGTCTATCAGAAACTGAAAGGTTGACCTGATCCACGAGTCTGGCGGCAATTCCGGTGGGAGTTCCAGGAATTTGGTCCGCAATTTGATTTTGTATTTATAAACTCTAAGTTCGATTTTAGTGCAGTTTTAGAAGAATAATTTACCCTGACTTTTAATTTCTTCTACTATATTTTAAGATAAGCCATTTATTTTTAATCGTGTGTACAGGATTCATAGAATATTATGATCTATATTTTTAATTCATTTTAGAAGAGTTTAAGATAAGTGTGCATTTTATTTTTAATTGTTTTTTCTGGATTTGGAGTAATAGAATGTTGAGCCTTAGATTTTTAATTGCATTTTATTGAAAAGATAATTTTGTGTTGATACATTTTAAACTTGAAGTAGTGTATAATTTGGAAATATGTGTTATTTACGTGATAGCATTTGGAAATGAATTGAGTGAGTTTTTGTTTGAAGATTTGAGTTTTAATAAGTTTGGTTATAAATGTTAAATGTTTCAAGTAATTCCTTGGTTGATTTTCTTTGTTGAACCTGGGTAACTGTTACCAAAGTTAATTTATCGATCACAGCATAATCAAAGTTTTAAGGGTAACAGTACAGAATTTATACCAATTCATGAGTCTATATAGGCAAGCAATGTATTGCATGTTATGAAATGTTTCACAATTAACCGAATAAGATCAATTTCACATCAATAGAAGTTATTAGAGTTATAAGGGTTTATGAGTATAAACTACAGTTTTTGATTTATATCTAACTATATGTTTGGTTTTTCTATTTAGACAAGTGGGACATTGTTTCTTGTGCATTTTGTTGGACTAAATCCAATCCCATCAAACAAAAATCCCATAGGAAATTAATATTGTCATCTTGGCAACTTCAGCATTCAGTGCCAATTAATTTACAATAAGATAATTAATTACAGAACTGTATCGCACATCGAATTAGTTGAAATATAATTCTTTCTCGTCTACTTCTTTTATTTAACTTATCAATATATATATTTCTCTTACACGGCGACAAAAAAAAAGCCTCATTACAACTCCCCGAATGGCAACGCTAGAAAATCAATCAATGATTGCCGCTAAAAATGTCACATGCCAAATCTAGCTGAGATGACTCAACATATAGCGCTTTAAAGAACGGAAACTGAAATAACCAGAGAGAGCATAAGCTAGGCAGAAGTGAGTAGTCTTTGTCGATGGATCTCTATTTTAGTATTTTGTCGAAAGCGCTTTTTTCACGAATTTATATATTACGAATTTATTTGTGGCTACGGTCAGTGTGCGGGTGGGTGACCACTTGGATCAGTCTGCGTAGGGACCGAGGGTGTGCGGTATTGGTCCTCGTTAAACTGTGCTACCGTAAAGTGCTCGACTTCGCGCGCAGGTCGTCGGGCTACCGAAGCGGGGGTGCCATCCTCTCCGCAGAGGATCAAAATTGTGATGGCATGTCTTCGGATCATCCTCCGGGATGTTTCACAGACCGTCGCCAATAGCCCATTGTGCAGCTCTAGTGCGACGTAAATCAACAACAACGAATTTATTTGACGATTTTTGATTTATATCACGAATTTATTTGTTTTACTAGAATTTATTTGTTTATGCAGGTTTTTTCATTGCAATTCACTTATTTCAATTTTTAATAGACTTAATTATAGCCAAAATTTTAACCTTTTTAAAGAGATATCAGTTTTAGAAATTTTATCTTAAGATTTTATACTATAGCACATTTCTAATAGGTTTAACGAATTACATGTCATTTATTTGAATTCAAATTTATTTTAATGACTTAGTATTTACTAAAAGGATGTAATTTTTTTTTTAAAAAAAAAGTTGTTATATGGATTTGAATGATTGTTTCGAATTTTTAGAATTTTGTGCATTTGCAATGTACCTAAGTTAGTAGCGAGCGAAGCAAACCATATAAGATTGCGTAGAAATTTTCGGGGGTTGGCGAGCGTTAGCGAGCAGGGGGCGCAGTCCACTAGTATTTATTATTTGTTTATGTAATTTATTTCAACAGTGATATATTTTTGTTTTGTGTAGCTGGCAACTTTGATGCATTATTAGTTTGTTTATGCAGCACATGGTCTCCAATCACTGGTCTAGTAGTCACTGTACTGGACTGCGTGGCCAGTGGTTGTGGCTTCGAATCGCACCGTAGGCATGGATGTAAATTTCTCTCTGTGTGAGTTCTATGATCTTCCTTCCGTGTGATTGTAACCCACCCTATAAACGGGTTTGTGGTTGTATGACGTGGGGGACGCAACTCGACCGCCGTGGCTTAGCCACAGGTGCCCACTGGGTAACGACAAGAGAATAGCGATTCTGGCATTTCTGAGGCCAATGGGAAATAGACCCGACTTTAAAAACCACATGGCTTCGTCCCTGTCTTTGTGTTAAGTCTCCGTGTAAATGCATAGTGAAAGAATTGAAACCTTTGAGAAATAATCTTTGTGAAAGAATTTAGAATGTATCACTTAAGTGAATTGATACTTGACGGGCTTGGCTGACTCGAAATAGAATAGAAAGAACAGTTGCTAATGAAAACAAATGCCACGTTTCAACAACCAATCAGGATCGAGATACCCACACTACGTCGCTTGCAAGTATCCTATTGAAGGATCCAACCATTTGTTAGCATTAAGAAGCGAAATTGCAGACTATTTCAATTTCCGTAAACTGGGAGTTCAAATTGACAAGGACCCTTTCACCATCAACGTGGATATACTTCCGTATTCCATATTCAAGTACAGGCAATCAACTTCAATAGTGGTTTACAAGCAAAGGTCGAATTCGAAGAAAATGGAATATATTTTTTTTTGCGATATTTTCCTGTCTACCTACAAATTGCTATGAAAGCTTGGAGTGCAGTTTTCCTCCACACATTTTTGTGAATCTGGATTTTCAGCATACCTTAAATCGAAATACCAATCAAAGCTAGAGTATAGACAATGAAAGTGACTTTAAGTGTGCTTTGTCAAAGTTGCAAACCAATATTAAAAGACTTGTCAGAAATCTTATTATTGCTGTGAAAGTGACTGGAGTGGAGGTGAATTATCGATATCCTTAATACCTTAATTATCTCAAATATATTTTACTTTTATTTAATTCACTAATTTCAATTTTATTTGTCCATAATTCTCTAATTTTAGAAATTCTAATAATAATAATATATGTTTCATATAAAATACGTAATAGTATTAAATTTTGAGTATAAAATTATCCATTCCGTATTGTAATTTAATAGCCATCTTCAGTTTCAAATCTCGATAGTAGTAGTTGTATTGACCACATATTGAGGCAGTGGGGAAGGGGTGACCTCCCTTCAGGGGTCTAAAGGGGTGCAAGCAAAGCCTGAAAAGTTGTTAACCCCAGGATTGATTACCAGATTTCTAGAATCGAACATGTCAGGAAACACACGTCTGGAGAAGGCGATGCAACTCGCAAAGCAGCATTCTCACTGCGATGCGATCGCAAGTAAATGCAATTCGCTCATGAGTAAAATGCTCGTCTTACATGTCCTAAACATTTCTACCCGCATCTAGGACTATCGGGTGCAATGGGAATATAACCCTCTGGCAACTATCCAGGACCTAAAAACCGCGTTGTTGAACGAGTTCAATTGACACAAGCGTTACGGAACGAGATCAGTAGACGACTAGAATAGGGTAGAGCATTTTAACAGATTCGTTTTCTGAGTATGTATTTGCCTCAATTTTTGTTGCTATTCGAAGCTAGGAGAAAGATTTAACCAGTTCTGCTTTGTAACAAGCTTTTTTTTTTGATGAGGAATAGGCACTTTTCAAAACTAGTATTTAATCAGATTTTGAACAAAGTTGAGGCAAGTATTTACGTTTTTGCCGTAGACTCGGTTATCAGTTATCTTCACTACGTCACAAAATAAAAAGATGACTAGTCGTTGGTTGAGGCAAGTAAACTTTCTCATACAATTCTCATTACATGTGTTTAAGCAAGAAAATATAATAAAAAAATAGACTAGGAAGAGTCCGTACACATTAAGCTAATTTTTGTGTGGTTTCTTAAACCTTTCGATCCGATGATTATCATGCGTGTGTATAAAAACTGTAGAATTGTTATTTTTTTGTGTTATATCATACTATCTTTAAATCTAATTTAAAGTAAATTGGTTCAGTAGTTCTAAAGATAATCAGTGAAATCTGAAAATTCCTTTAATTATGGACACCAGGGAAAAATAACCAGTCTTTAAATGAATTCTAACAATAAGAGTTGTGTTTCTAAACAAGCAATGCTGATAATAATGCTAAGCAGTGAGTAATGCTTATAGAAATAAGCAGACAAATTTAATTATAGCTACAGTGAAATAATCCAAATCAGATTAAGAATCTGTAAATTTACTTTACCGCAACACACACTATGTTTGTACAATATAAAGGTGGAGCTTTGCATTTGTAGAAACCATTAGGGAAATCCTTCATTCCTAAGACTGGCGAAACGTTTTGCTTGATACATCACTCAATTAAGAACCGTTATCTCAGCATGTGATTCACGCACCTCTGGTCACAATTGAGGTAAAACTGAGAATCTCATTGGTGAAATATATTTTTCCTTGAAAAATTCGTCAATCAGGTCCTCCTTTTCTCTCGATTTTAATCGGAGGTGCGTGAATCGCATGCAGTGAGAACGTTCCCTTTTAGTCTTCATGTAATAATTTTTCCTTCATTCTACGAATTATCCGCATTAGACCACCCGACTCGTTTACGTTAGTTTTGACAACTTTTGCGGAGTCCTCAGCGACTTGTTGATCTCGTGATGCAGATGGCTTATTTTCTTCTTGGTATTTACTATCTTTAATCAGGTTTGTGCAGTCGTTAGTTTGAGGATTTATTACGTTTTCTTCCACAAACCCTTCAGTTCCTAGAGTTTCGGATTTATCCCACGAGGCGTCGTCACTTTCGTTTAAGTCGAGGTCCTCATCCGCTACTGCGCCAAGTCCGGCAAGAGTGCCAATCTTAGAGTTCATTGGCGGTAATTCACGATTTTCCACATCGTCCTTACTCTTGTCTCTTTCGCCAATGCCAAGCACGGCTCCCATTAAAGAGGCCTGCCCCAGGTCGTAACGAGTAGGAATATTTTCCGGTTTTTCCCTCTCCTGTCTTTGATCATTTCCTCCTTTTTCCTGGTTCGTTTTAAATGCTTGATAAGCCGTTGCTATGTCATCTGAAATCATTTTAGGAACAACTTCGCTTGTTTTCCGTCTTGGTACAGAACTTTTTACTTTAGGGGGCAAAGTTTTCAATTTTTTTTCTGTCTCATCATCGTCAAGATCTGTGTCATCTTCCTCCATTAATGATGAAGAAGCACTTTTGAGTCTTTCCAATGTTTCTTCCACTGATTTAAGAAGAATGGTATCTTCCTCCGTCTCGTGTTCAACAACTTTTTTTGAATTCGAATCTTTATTATCTTGGTATTTCTTATCTCTCGAATCTTCCGCTTCAGACGCCATTGCTCTTAATTCATTTTTTGGAAATTCTTGCTTCTTCCAAAATCTGATTGGCTCTGTTTTTTGAGACGATTATTCTGAATTCACAATTTTTTATGGCTTTAAACTGAAAAAAAGAATACAAATAATATATTTAATAATAATTAAAAATAAATGTTGTCTCATTGTCAATAAATGCTATAAAAATGAAGAAACAAGGAAGTTATTGTTCCATTTAATATTAAATACAAAAAAAAATTAATTAATCGACTTGGAGCAGTTCTTTTGTGAAGTATTTGGTGACGGTTACTTAATAATAACTTCACTTCTAATTTAATTTTCTTCAAGGATCTCTTTACATGCAATTAATGTGGGTGGGGATAGAGAGTTCGCCTTCCAATGAGGTGAACCGGGTTCGAATCCCAGCGATGGCTGGTAGTTTCGAATTCTGCATCTGGCTTGCATCGACCACAGAGCTCACGTAAAATATCCTCAGTGGTAGACGGATCAGTAGTTAGAGTCCCCTTGCCGTCAGGCTAACCATGAGAGGTTTTCGTGGTTTTCCTCACCATGTAACGCAAATGCGTGTCAGTTCCATCGAGAAGACCTCCACGAAGGTAAATTTCTCCCAGTACTTAGTCCAGGAGATCCCTTGTTTTCTGGACTGGCTTAAAAATTACAACGCTATGGAGTTGAACATCAGTGGTCGTCAACCCAAAAAATTGGGTCGGCTGTTCAACGACGGTTATAAAATAAGAATAAAATTCCTCTAGGTGGAAAACTTCAAAGTTGGCACTCTCATCTCGAAAACGGTTAGAGATAGGGGAGTGAATAAAGTTGTAGTGTGTCATCGATGTAGTATAAATTATTGTTGGTATTTTATCCGAAAGAAACTCATTTCTACCAGGACACTGGAAGAAATTGAAAAAACCGGAAGAAACTGGACAAAATAAAAGAATCTGGATATAATAATCCAAGACAATATTATTGGCAATAAATACTATAAGAGCAGCTTAAATTTACTAATTAAATTTGATATATTACCAAACAGTTAACAAATTTTATATTCACTCGCTGTTTTTTCAAAAAAGAATATATATATATATATATATATATATATATATATATATATATTTCGATTATTTATACACATCTGTAGAACATTGAAATTAATGAATTATACTATTTAAAATAAGTTTCAGTCTCCCCACTAAACAGCATTCGATTATAAAACTTAGCATATGCTATTTGTAATTGCATATTCAACTAATTTTTCTTTCCTATTCAATATTTAAAAATTATGTAGTAAATAACTTGAAAATTAATATTAAAGTGCAATTATAACTGATTGCTGTTATAAACTGTTTAAAAACTTGTGTTTGATAAGTCTTTTGGAGAACTAGTTTCTTTTACTAGGGGAGGAAGAAACCTACATATTCGAGCTTGGTTTTTCCATGTTTTTTTTCCACTGTAGAAAAAAGTCATTATACCAGTTACAAATAAGATACTTTGTGCATATTAGTGCTTTGATTTTTCTCTAAGCACTAATATGCACAATGTATTAACACTAATATGCACAAAGTAATAGTGCAAGGTATTAGCACTAAGCACTAATATGCACGGCTTAAATGCTTGAAACGTGGACTTGCTTGTTTGATTGCGGTGTTTAGGAACTTATGGTAACAATTGAGTTCTTGCAGAGAAGAAGATCACAGATGATACCCATACATGTGACGTATGCGCCAGCTGATCTTTAATAAGCAAAATGGCGTGTTAAAGTTGATCTAAGTTTCTCCACATAAGCTAGAATGTAAATCAACATGAAGTTATAAAATAAAGCGTGGTATCGCACATCAAATTTGTTGAAATAATTTTTTTTTTTTCAGATTTATTATTACCTGCCAACTTCGATGCATAATTAATTGTTTATGTTCTGCATGATTTCATGCCTGCCTTTGTGTTAAGTAAGATATATATAGTGAAAGAATTGAAATCTTTATGAAAGAATCTTTGTCAAGTGTTATAGAATGTATCACTTACGAGAATTGATACTTGACGAGATTGGCTTACCCGTAATAGAATGGAAAGAACAGTTGTTAACGAAAACAAATGCCACGTTTCAATAACCAATCAGGATCGATATACCCACACTACGTCACTTGCACGAATCCCATTACGACCGAGGGAAACGAGATATAGTTCGTTCACCAGGAGTTGGCACTTGGCTCAGCTTTCATCACTTGGTATCCGACCAGGGCCGCCCCGAAAGAAGGAGGAGTCTCCTTCTTTCGAGGCGGCCCTGATTCGCTATTATGGGGAGACAGAGTGAACAATCCTGAACAAGATTGCTATTTGGCGATCGTATGACAAAAATATTTATTTCGCAATCTTTGTGTTCATTTTTTTAACATTAAATATATCTCACCTTTGAGTGAATAGTTTGTCCTTTTTGAGACATTTTGCTGGAAAAACAGTAGCTTTTAAACTTAAAATATATTTAATTAGCTAACGAACGGTATAATAGCAGATGATAAAGTGAAGTTAGTGACTGAAAAAGAATTCACTTGTTTGTGTTTGGCGCGCTTTAAGGGTTGTCTCAATTTCAAGCCCGGCGATGTTCCTCCTCTTACGCGCTGAAATGAACTCTGTGTCCGAAGAGGTGGAGTCAAGTTCCAACTCCTGGTGAACGAACTATACCTTTATTATAAGATACCCTTTATTTTTGATGAACAGTAAGGGAAAAAAATGCGCTCACTCGGAATAAAGTTTGAATTAATGATTGGATTTCCAAGCTCATTTTTAGTAGGACCTAACCTTAAATATGCTAAAATATTTGTTTAGACGATATTTTGTGAACACGATTGAAAACACAGTTTCTGTGAAGGAACATACATTTTTTCGACGCATTTGGAAAGTTGACCCCCAAAATAGGGTATGGAGAGAATAGCAGCAATCAGGTAAATATTGTATCAATGGCTTGGTTTGAAGAAAATGGAAGGAAAAAGTAGAAGTTGTTGGAAGAAGAAGTTTTGCGTACTTCACAATATATTGAGAACTAATTAGGCGAATTAAAAATTTTTGCACACTACTAAAATTTACTTATGTAATTATATGTCCATGCAAAAACAATTTTTAGAAAAATTTTTGTATCATTTGTTTTAATAGTGAGGTAAAAAATATTAATTTTAATTTCAAATTATACAAATTTTAAAATTTTTTTAATCAACTTAGTTTTAAATAACAAAATTAAAAATTTAAAGGGAATTTTCTAATCAGTTTCTCATAAATAAAAAATTTGACTTCTGCGAAATAGTAAAATTAGAGTTCCAGGTTTTCAAACTTCTCTTGCTTAATTTAGTACGGCTATGTTTTCCTGATTGCGGCTACGATTTTTAAATGGAATCACGAATCTGATCCCATCGAGAAAAAGAGTAAAGAGACTAATGCTTTTGTGTCTTATTTCATAGCTTAAAACACTGTCTGCACTAATTTATTATCACCTTTAAGGTTGCTTTTAGTCACCTTTAAGGTTTGCTTTAAGGTTGCTTTAGAAAATACGATCATTAGATCAAAAGTTATCCGGTGAAATTTTTGTTTATTAATTTTGCAAACGGTACATTGTTGATATTTGAACATCGAAAATAACTGTATCTAGTGATAATAATTGAGCAATACCTTTTTTGTTTTTATTTTTTCGGAATGTTTTGACGAAGTAACTTTTTTTTAAGGTTTCCTATCTTTCCAAATTCGGTACCAATAAAACATTTGAGATTTAAAAGTGATTCGTTATCTTTTCTCAAATTCTGGTACAACACCCTACTGGAAAAAAAATTCCAACATGAAAAAAAATAATAAAAAACATAACTGGACAGATTGGTTACGGCATGATATATAAGTTACATAAACCATATATACGTCGACTGGTATTGGTTTTCATAAGTTTGATAAATGATGTACTGACATGATACTGTCATGCCAGACTAATACTGTCTGGGTATATTTTAGGTATGATATCGGTTTCAGTATGATAGCAATACAAATGTTTCATAAATGTTATATTTCTTGTAAAATACATAATTACTTTGCTTAATAATAAATTTATAAAGTACGTTATAATAAGTCGTACAGCACAAACATATAATAAATGAATGCAATTTAAATAGAAACTTTTAAATAGAAAAAAAAAGACAGTACATCATTTCGCCATTTAAGTAATATTTAAATATAAAAAATGTTACTCTTACCTCGAAAATAGTTTATTTCATTGTTTAAATAAAATATTTTTAGCTGTTTATTCGTATCTATCAATAAAATATTAAACATTTCTAATATTTTTTTTAGAAAACAATGTAAACATTAAATCCGACACGTTTTAAAATGTTGCCATCTCTATTAAACTTTTATAAAAATAAAAATTTTAAGCTTTATAACAAGTCCAATTTACGTAGTTTAGTGTAGTTAGGTCTTGTTTTGTTAATTTTTTTGAGAGTAATGTGAAAAATACAATAACATTTTTATCAAACAGTACACATATCGTTTTAGCTGTTATTTTCCAATTTTTGTATTTTTAGTATTTAGTAACTGCGATACGAGTCCATCAATTCTTTTTAAAATTTCAAAGTTAGCTAAAGCACAGCAATTTGAAAGCAGAATTCAAAAATGAAATTTCAATTCTAATTTCCATTTTAGTATGGAAATATTGAGATAAACTGTCACAGATAATAACTATATTTTCCTGGTGAGCTAATTTTTACTGCTTTGACTTGAGCGATATTTTAAGGTATATTTATCATCACTTATCCTCTACATTTTTAAAATAACATATGAATGATTAAATCATGTTTAAATATATTTACAATATGTAAACTGTAATTTGTAATAACATAATAATAAAAGGGGTAGACTATATTTGAGGGTGCCCCTTGATTCTCGCCAAGTTGTGAACGCCAAGCTGGATGATGTTGAAACCCACTTGTGATTCTAATTTGTTTAGATTTTAGTGTTATTTTTAAATGTTCAACGGCATATGTAATTTCAGAGGTCCGTTAGTTCTACGTTGGATACCGGCTGGTAAGGTTACTTTTGCTTCTGGTCAATAAGATCGAAAGTATGTGGGCAGTCATAAAAAGGGACTTTCGGAAAAAAATGTCACCGCCAGTCTGGTACCCCAGACGCCATTTTCAATTCGTATTTTGCCGAATTTATGTGGCGATGGAGGTACACAAATTCTATTCATGATAAATTTAGACAGTATCTAACTGCTATTAGAAAATTTTGTGCACCTAAATCTGAGGATATTCAAGCTTAATGAAGAAGTGAGTTGTTTTTTTCCTTTTCTTTCTGCGCTTACTTCATTAATTTTTGTTTCGATTCAAAATGCATATTATTGGGTTCATTGCAATTTTATAAAGTTCTGGCCGATGTTTTGTTGAAATTTTTCAATGTTTTATTGAAATATCATTATGTTTTGGCCGCCATTCCTGTTACCACGGTGTTCCGCCCAAACAGGAATGGCGCCAAACATAAAACGCCAATTTCGCCCAGGGGCACCCTCACGTATATTTTAACCGATAAAAGAGTTCTTGATAACTATTTGCTGATTTTTTATCAGATAAAATTTCTTGTCTTGCGAAAAAAAAAGCAAGGATTCGTCAATGATTCAAATCTTTGTCAATTCACGAATGTCTGAGCTGTAGCTGCGCCATGGAAAAGATGGCGCCTCGAAGAGCTTTGGCTTGGCGATAATTTTTGTTTAGTTTTGCTAAAACACTGTTTCTGGCTACCATGTCTGGTACTTTGCAATCTTTACTTTCAGTGACCTTCGGGTTACCGCAATATTTGTCTACCGTTATGTGATTGGTTCTAGATTTATATATTTTTTTATCATACATATTTAGTTTTTAAGCAATGAATTTAGATTGTACAATCTATACCCGTTTCTGGAGATTATAAGAAAATCGCGATTCTATTATTGACACCAGTTGTGCTTGATCAATTTTTGCAACAGGTAGTACTGGTATTGTGGTAATAGATAAGAAGTAGTAGAATAAGTTTTTTACGACCCCTGGAAAAGGATAATTTATCCTTATTGTCTTAAATGTAGTTGAACTAATCACCAACTTCGTAATATCTCTCCTCATTAAAATATGTATATTTTTAGAATCATTTGTTAAAAATAAATCAGTTTTCTCATTTAAATATTAATTTATGATCACCTTACGTTATATAAAAAAACATCTTTCTGCTAGTATTACGCATTTGCTATAACTTCTGTGAGTTCGTCGCATTCATATTTGAGCCGCTCAGAAGCCAATGCGGTTAAGTCCATTTTTTGATATTTTCTGATTTTTGATGAAATAAATAATAATCTTCTTACTTATTAAAAGATTTACTCGTTGGTTACTTTTTTCTAAGTTAGACAGCCCTTTTTTTTAATAGCTTCTGAAGGTATTGTATAATAATTTCAGAAGCCATTGTGAATAAGTCCACCTTTTATCAATATTTTTTTACATAAACTTTGAAATAAAAATTAAATTCTTCTTCCTCTTTCGATATTTGCTGGTAACACTGAAAAACAAGAAATTCATAGTATCAGGGTTGCCAGACGTAGTATTTTTAATACTACGGTAGTATTTTTTCACCAAAAAAAGGGGTATAGTATTTTTGGTAGTATTTTTTTAAAATGTGGTATTCTTTATTTTATTTTTTAATTTTATTTTCCTAAAACAAAGAAAAGTACCACTCTAGTTTTGAAGTAAAAAACAATTTTTCAAATAATCCAACAGTTTATTTTCTATTAGTCACTGTATCTGATGATTGAGAAAAATAAAAGTTCGTTTATACTAGTAGACATAAATTTCTCATCTTTTTCAGCTGTCAAAGTCCTAAAATTTTTAAGATGCTGTCATTATTTCAATAAATACTTACGTTTTTATTTACGCATCCTGTACATATCTTGTTTTTTTGCAGAGTTTACACCTCGAAAAAAGACTTTATACACTTTTCTAATTAAATTAATAAACCAAGAATTTTAAAAACTAATGTATCAAAAAACATTAATTTTCTCAATTGTTGTGTTTTGGACTTAACCGCATTGGCTTCTGAGCGACTCATTTGTTAATCTTTAGACAGCGCTTCTATGGTGATGATAATAAAGATGGCGTAGAAATTTATTCTAAAGAAAATCTGTAGCTTTTTTTTAAAAAACTTACCTGTCTTTCTAGTTCTTATCAATATTTCAAAAGTAATTCCATCCCTGCATCATCAAAAGAAGCAAGCTGAATAATAAATTATTGATTTTCCTCCAGGTGAAATATCTCGACGAAGGAGATATTTTAGCTATTATTAATCATTCCCAGAAAAAAGATTAATAAAATTTTAATTATTTTAAATATTTTGCTATTTTATACACTTTAAAAACTGTGGTGTAAAATCTCTCTAAATTTGATGTAAGACAACCCAAAAATATGTGTGAAAGAACACAAAGAACACTTTCTTTCAAGCTAACGCTAAATCGAGCTTTCATATACATTTGAAGGGTGTAAATAATATAGTTTTATAATGGAGAAAGCTTACGTGATACTTTTCCATTTCGCCAGCGCAGGCGATAAAGTCGCCAATGTAAACTTTACATGCAAGTAATTTAAACTTTTCTTTCTTTTTCTTAAATAAATAAATAAATCGATAAAATAGCCTAAATTACTTGCTCCGGCGAAAGGAGAAGTACCGCTTACATCAAGCTCATGCGAATTCACACCAGAGTTGGCCGTCGATTACAGTAATCGATTACAACTGTAATTGATTACGGATAATTACAGCTATGTAGTCAATTACTTGTAATCACGATTACAAGTAATCAAAATTTTTGATTACATCAGAGTGGAGCGAAAATGTAATCAATTACATTTTTCAATTACAGTAATCAATTACTTGTAATCATGATTACAAAGTTTGATTACAGATGTAATCATGATTACATAGTCGATTACAGTAATCAATTACTTGCAATAACAATTACAACTTTCAAAAAATTTTGATTACAGCTGTAATCATGATTCCAAGCAATTGCGATTACAAGTAATCACAACAAAAATGATTACGGGTAATTATGATTACAAGTAATCAAAATATATGATTACTTGTAATCATGATTACATGTAATTGTGCATACTTGTAATCAAACTATACGATTACAAGTTATTACGATTGTATACTATATGCAAATTCATTATGCAAGCATGTATGAGTTTGCATATTTTTATGTACATAGAATGTACACACGTATGAACGTACAATTTGTGATTCCTATATATATAATGTATGCACAAACGTTGTTTGTACTACAATATAATATACATAATTATATTGTAATATACTTAATGCAATACGTATATGCTTAGTACATATAATTATGCATTTATGATACATGTACGCATGTATGTTAGTTTGTACGAAAATGCAATGTTTTGTATCTTTGTATACATAGACAATATATGTATGAACGTATATGAAAATAATGTTTATACGTTTGCATGCTTTTATGTACTTAAGTACATACCTTGTATAAATTTACGATAATAGCAAGTATATACAATGTACGTATGTATATAAAATTGTACGTATTTGCGTACAATATGTAAGAATGTTGTTTAAATGTACAATATATGCACATAGTTACGTAAATAAAATGCATACATGTATGAATGCACATTTATATGTACATCGACATATGTTCAAGCAAAGTATGTACTTATGTAGAACGTACGTATGTACTTGTATAACTACATACTTTGTTAATACTTATGCGCATGTAATGTATTGATGTACAAAAAAAAATAATTATATGCACAATGTACGTATGTACATTCAACGTATACATGTACATAATTACAAGTAATGTACAAATACATGCGTATATTTAAATATATGTAATTACAATATACTCATACATTGTGCATGCATTAAAAAATTATATAAGTAAAGTTACTGAAGTTAGTTTTAAAATTTATTCTAAGGCATATAAAACTCGACCTCATATTTTTTAGAAAGCAAACGATGTTCTTATTTTAAATTTCTAAATATTATTTCCACACATAAAATTTACCGTTTTTTTTTTGCCATTTAAAAAATTTCCATGAATCATGCATTATGTTATAAAAAAATAAATCAGTATTGTCAAGCATTTCATGAAAATACCTGAAAATAATTTTTTATTCAAAGAGTTTTAAAATGATGTAGAACAATTAAAGCTGAAAACTAAATTTAAATATCGTTTGATTTTGTCATTTAGCTTGCTTGAATCATTATAAGTTAACTTACATGCATTTTATTTATTGCATTGTACACATATTTAGACATAAATGTGATGTACATATGTATACGTGTAATATATGTACTTATGTACAATGTATGTACATACATTCATGCATTGTACATTCGTGGATACATTCATTGGACATATATACATTGCACCATATGCATAGATTGGGATAGCATGCATGTACACATGTAAAATTTGTACAATTATGTTCAATTGCTAGTCTATAAACAACATTATATTGTACAATTGTGTCCAATATATTTATGCACATATGTACTGTACATGTACATACATATGTACATTATATGAACATTACATGTTCATTTCATCATATGTACATTATATGAATATACATCTGTACACTATATGCATCTGAAATGTGTGTATGTAAATACGTTATGCATGTCGAATGTATGTATGAATATATGTAAAATATAAATACGCCCAATGTACGTACAGTCGTACACAAATGTATTATACATATTTGGATACATTGAACATGAACATATTATCAGGGGTCTGTCTAGGTTTTTCTGACAGGTACCTATTTTGTGAAAATTTAGACGTAATTTGTGAAAAATTAAAAATTATATTAAGAAATCAACACAAAAATATGGATTTATCGTTTCTTAAGGGATACAAAAATGAAATTTTAAGAAAAAGTATTTTGTGAAACTACCGTTTTTCCAAAATTGAATTTGTGAAACTACCGTTTTTCCTAAAGTTGAATTTGTGAAGGTACCGCTAAACGGTAGTAAATTCGGCCTGGACAGACCCCTGATTATGTATATGTACATCCATACATTGGGCATGCATATCATGTACATGTATACATACATATATCGTACATCATACTACATATATTGTACATATTACATCTATACCTATATTGTACATGTATACATATATTATACTGTTCATAAATAAATTGTACATGCATGCATGGGACATACATTGTACAGACAATGTATGTATGTTTGTACAAACAACAAGTACTTGTATATACACGCGTACATAAACATAAATATACATTTTACATACACAAATACTTGCATAAAATGCATATATTCATTGTGTATAAATGTACATGTCTACATTGTTTGCACATACATACGTAATTATTAGCTATATACATACGTACATATATTTAATACTTACAAAATAAGTGTATCTACATGTGTGCGAAACTAAAATGTCTGTACATATGCACTAAATAAAATCATATGCACATACATTTTAGTTACATTCATTTGTACGTATGTAATACATACACGCACAAAATGCAACACATGTAAATACGTGCAAAATGTATCGAATACATTAGAAAATACATAATAAAATACATTACACTATCTACTGTAAATATATAAACATTTATAAGAATACAATAGTCTTGTAATCGTGTATTTAGATTACATGTAATCATAATTACATGTAATCAAATGACATGTAATCATGATTACATGTAATCATATAATTTGATTACTTGCAATCATAATTACCCGTAAACGTTTTTGTTGTGATTACTTGTAATCGCAATTACTTGGAATCATGATTACAATTGTAATCAAAATTTTGATTACAGCTGCAATCAAGATTACAAGTAATTGATTACTGTAATCAATATTGTAATCATGACTGCAGCTGTAATCAAATTTTTTGAAAGTTGTAATCACGATTCCAAGTAATTGATTACTGTAATCGACTATGTAATCATGATTACAGCTGTAATCTAAATTGTAATCACGATTACAAGTAATTGATTATTGTAATTAATATTGTAATCATGATTACAGCTGTAATCAAAATTTTTGAAAATTGTAATCATGATCACAAGTAATTGATTACCGCAATCAAAAAATGTAATCTATTACATTTTTGGCCAACTCTGATTCACACCATGCGTGAATTATTTTCGTTTCCGAAAACTTCAATGTTGGCACACTTAGGATATTGTCAGTCGATTGCTTACAATCGGAGTACGAGTTGGCATGAGTTTGTTGTTGACGATCATGCTACTTAAACGTCTATAGAAACGAATGAGTGCACTGTTAAAATCAAAATGCAATATTTTTAGTTGAATATTAAGGTTATTTATAATATTTTATAATTATAATTATTTATAATATTATTGTATAAGGTTTATTTATATAAGGTTATAATATATAAATATCCTTATATTGATAATATAAGGTTATTTACATTATTTATAAGGTTATTAATATTATAAGGTTACACACATTAAAGTTATTAGTTATTTATAATAAAATTATTTAGTTGTATATTAAGGTTATTATAATTACCTTATAATATATAAGGTTAATATACGAGTATTATTAACATTTATTATTTAATTTTTAACTCGCTTTGGAAATTGTATTAAATGAGCTTATAATGCATAATTTCTATTCGCTTTTTTTCCTTTAAGCTTATTTCGAATCCGTCTTAATATTCTCAATATGATACGAGGTAAACAAATTTTATTTTAAGAATTAGTGCATTTATATGCATCCAAATTAATGATTCTTCCTTAAGAATGTATCGTATAAAGAACTTTCATATTATCTTACTGTAATAAATTGCAGGTTTATTATTACAGAACAGTTGATTATCAAAAATGGTAGCAGTTACTTTACACCAAATAATGCAAAAGAACATTCATTGTTTTACAGCACGATTAACTATCCTGGGTTCTTAGTGTATAGGAACACAGCTTTTTGTAAAGTAGTTGCCACCATTTTTTGGTGTAATGTACACAAAATTTTTTTTATGCGTATTTATCTCGTTAATTCTTTTGTATAAGTGCACAATAATGAAATAAGTTTGAAACTCCTTGTTAGTTTCATATTGCATGACTAATCAATTTCACTTATCGAAAAGCTATTATTTTTCTGTATAATATAGAAAAAAAATTCATTTTGATAATTTAAATGGCATATTACATTTGGAACACTACATATATTTATATCTTATAGGACATGTTTTGTTTTCAGTAAAAAGAACAGTATGATAATTAGGAACAATACAATATTTCATTTTATGTTAAAGTGTAAGATATTTAAGTCAGATACATTTCAGTTTCATATGTATCATACGTTTTTGTTTCACATTTATGATACATTTTTGTTTCATATTCAGGATATAATTTTTTTTCTTAACATTTATGAAATATTTTTGTTTTATATTTGCAATACGTTTTTGCTTTACATTCAGGATTTAATTTTTCCATTTTTAGAAAACCATTTTGTTTCATTTATAGATTATGCATACTTTTGTTTTTATTTAGGATGTCCTTCTATCTTAAGGTAACATTTTTATTTCATATTTAGGACAGATTTTTGTCTACAATTTTTTTTGGAAACGAGATGGATGAACCGAAAAGGGAAAATAAGCCTTCAAATTACAGATGTGAGTCATGTTATTTATTTTTTATAAATCTCAAAATTTTAAAAAGATGATTTGAAAACAGACTCACTGGAGACTTAGATATTTTAAATACGTCTTTCAATGTTTTTCTTTTTTAAATTTGTTTAAATGTTTTATGGCTCCGTTAATGCAAAAACTTTCTTTTTTCTCTTTGGGCAGTGCTCAAAAAATCTCGGATCAATCAATTAATGATCGGATCTTCACGTTCTAGGACTTAATCTTAACTGCTCAAGGGGGTGATCTCAAATATGCCGATTAATATATGCAGACAGTATTTTAAGTTACGAAATCAGATACAAAAACGTACTTTCTCTGAATAAGCATAACTTTTTTAAAACGGATTCGGATTTCTGACTCCCAAAATATAGGGGTAGCCACAATTCGGGAAATAGGGTCCCAAGTTTGGGCCCCTTTAAGTTAATTTTACTTTTTGCTCATTTCGCTGTATCTCGAGAACTTTCCAAGCGATTGAAAAAATTTTGCGCACAGCTATAAAATTCGTTCGTTCAAAGATAATTCCGTGCAAAAAATAATTTTTAGCAAACATTTATTATTTTATGTAAGAATGGTCGAAAAAATTTTGAATTGAAATATCTACAAATTTTCTGGATCATTTTAAAGAATATTATTTTGCATGGCAAAGTACAAAATCGGTTGAATACTTCCTGAGAAATTGAATTTTTAAAAAAATCAAATATTTAAAATTTTATGTCGGACAGTGAGATCAAAGATAATCCTGAGTTTAAACTCTATATTCACGCTAAGTTGGTGTCTCTACAGGTATCTTGTGCTGGTTCTGCTGGCCGAAAGAAACGGATAGCGATGTAGAAGCAGAAGGCTTTCCCCGCTCTGTCGATGATGCTCTGCAAGACAACAGAGAAGCGCAAAAACTTATTGAATCTTAGGCAAAAGACAGTCAGATTATGTTCGACAAACATCCAAAAATCTCGTCGATCAGAATAGAACTAAGTAAAAACGAAACGGTATGATTTATTTTTCAGGTTTGTCAAACTTTAACATATATCACGAAAGAAATGGATGACATCACGTTAACTTAGCTTACGTTGATTATGTGAAATGTTAGACAAGAGTTTTAAAATATTTATGTATTTTTCAGTTGTTTAATAAAAAGTGTCCTCACTTTTTCTTACATTATTTCTTTCATCCATTTGCACTGTTAGGAGCTAGCAAACCTCTAATACCGAGCAAATGTATACTTACATTTTGTGTCAACAGCCAAGTGTGCATTCTCACATAAATTCATTCGAAGATATTTTATAGATTATTTATTTACAGTTTATGGATGATATAATATTACAGCATTATACATTTTTTTCATTCTACATATTCATTGATAAAATAATGTCCAAGCATAATGTATAAAAGTTTCAACATTAACAATAATGAAAATGACAATGTAAGAAGATAAGAGATCCTTTGCGATTCAATGCAAAATGGCATGAAAATAAAGTTAATAAATAAGAATCAAAGTCTTCAATTGTTGTTTTAAGTAGATTTCAATTTAACGCCAGCAATCATTTCAAGCTCATCACATTAAAATACTTTGGAATGATAGGAATGACTAACTTCTTTTGAGTGTAATGGAATGATTTGAAATCGTCAAAATAAGAATGCAAAATTCCCTTGCTTTTTTTCTTTTCAGTTTGACGAAGAATCTCGCAATATACCAGCAAGAAAATAAATTAGTAAAATACGAAACAAACTGGTTTTAATTTGAAAATCAAGGAGAAAAATCCATTGTAGAATTTTCTATTCAAATTTATTTCTATTCTTCTTTAGCTATCAATCGAGGCTTTAGAAAAAGAGTAGGGAAAAAAAAACACGATGTTGTCGTTTTTCAATGTTAAAGTCAAAGACTAATAGCATAGACTGCTTACTGTAAGTTCTTTGCGAACAGAAGCATATCACACATCACGTGTGAAATGTTGAGACAATGTTAACTCTATGCAGAGGCCATGTCTAAAGCTAATTATCGATCGCTCATGTTGGCGTAAATTGGCGGAGATTTCATAGTTACTACTCTATCTACATCGAAACCATAAAAGATTATTCTACTTTTCAAGTAAGCATCGATATTTCTGAAAAATTGCTTGAAACATTGAAAAAAAATTTTTTTTTTTCTCAATCAACTGGATATTTGCAAGCAACGTCAACCTGTTGAAACGTGGTATTTGTTTATGTTAGCAACAGTTCTTTCCATTCTACTTCAAGTAAAATTAACCCGTCAAATATGAATTCGATACGCGATCTCGTAATTGATTATCGTATAGAGAGATAATCTCGTTATTAATGAATTTTTGTAAATTAATGGAATATGTAAGTAATACTTCGCAAAACAAAAGAAGGGAGCTTTTAGTTTTCCTTTATCAACGAAAAGAAGCCGACAATGTTATAGCGTTAACACGTCATCCTGCTTATATGTCCGAGATTGTATGTCAGGTCAAGTTGAGTGCATCCCGTTATTCATGACTAACACAACAATAATTAGCCAATGTTGATTACCATTTCTCTTTTGAGTCGTGAATTTTATGGCAGATATTTTCCTCAATGTTAGGGCGTTTTTAGCACATGATGACTGTCTATCTATGTTGCTATTCTTAAGATAAACTTTGGAAAACTCTTTTTTTTAAACTGAGTTTTTAAACAAAAACGTATCACATGCCAAATAGATAATATGGTTTTAAAGTTCTTTTATACAGTTGGAAACAACAGATTTAAATTGTAGAAAATATGTAAAGATGAATAAATAAAATAATCTTTGTCTGACCTGATGATAAAATTCTGTAATAACCTGAATCAGAATGATGGACAAGCGTTATTCTGACTCAACTTATCACTGAAATTTTCATCACCTGGTTAGAGACTAAGAATAACAGGTGAAAATAGATATCACAAAAGTTAACATGCAATAAAATCTTTTGATCTAGCATTCATGAATTCAATGCCGTGACGATAGATTGATTTGTGGAAACATGCTTACGCAATAGTTAAACGGTTCCTTTTGATACAAGATAAGTTACAATAAATTTAAAGGTTTTATATCGGAATGGATAAACAAGTAACTAAAAAGAGCCGTTCACACACTGAAAATATAGGTACACTAAAAGGCCATTAAAAATATCTTGAAATAGATCTCTTAAGTAGTTTTTTTAAAAGCTTTCCATAGTTATAGAGGATTACTGAATAGAGAATAATAATCTGAAATAAAACTCATCAAATTAGCCTTCTCATTCTCGATTAGGGCTAGATATAACTTTTTACTCTAACGTTTGTGGGGGGCGACAGAACTCGGAAGGTCGCCAAATCAGGTTTCCGAATTGTAATAACAAGGATGAGTTATGAAACTATGGTTCACTTTGAACTGATATATGAAATCAAATTTCTTGGATGCTTCAATTCAAAACCAAACCTTTCTTCAAAAACCAAAGAGTAAATCAGAAAAGCAGTCATACCAGAATTCTGGATATTCTTTCCCTGCGAACCTCTTCAAATTTGAATCCGTAATCCAGATGTGTGGTATCTTAAGTGAGAAATAATGCCCGTAAAAAAAATCCGTCGTATAGATTACAAGGTCTCTTCATATTGTGCTTGTTCGAGAGCTCGAATTTCTGCTTCATACACCAGTCTACTCAACTCCATTTTTATTTTGGCTTGATCCACAGCAGATAGCCTTTTCACGGTTTCACAGATGCTGAGGAAGAACATGTCTATTTCATCCTTACCCCTATGGTGGTGCATGGTTGCGGCTCTATCCAGGGTGGTGCACCGTCTCTTCGGATATGGGAAGTAGTCGGCATTGTCTTCGCGAGGTTCTGTCTTTGTGACAACGCTCGACGTTTCTGGCAAAATCATTTCAGAACTGTCCTCATGTTCCATCAGAATCGGACTTCCCAAGTCATCACCGTTGTACGTAGCTGACACGTTGCTCAAGGAGGTACTGGATTGCTCGGCGCTGTTGTTATTGTTTTCTGAAGACCTGCAAAAGCAACCATTATTGACTATGCATTTTTATAAATCCCGTTTATAGTCAAGCAATTTTTAGGACTCTATCTAATAAGAGGAGTTTATCACACGCTTGAGTGAAAATCTGCTAATTTTTTCTTCGTAGAAAATTCTGTAAGGCGACATTTAGAGCAAGTTTTTAAGGAAAAAAACTCTCCTTTCTTATTTATTTGAAGCGGTTTCGTGCTGCAAACGGGAATTGGAGTTTGGAGCAACAAACCAGTTAACTATACCTTATTCAGGTTGCTCCCTCATAGCAGAAGAAAACCCAAACTCTTCCTTGAGATTCGGCTTTACGTTCATTGGCCGTGATTGCACTCATTGAAAATTAATGAATCATTTAAATTTAAAAGAAAAACGATTATTAGACAATTCTTCTTATTTTAAAAAAGTAATTTTGGTTCATTTTAATTTTTAAGAAATAAATATTGCCTATTTTTATTGTTATCGAAAAGAATGAAGGAAAAGAATGCGAGTTTGGGAAGAGTTAGAATTCTTTTCACCCCCAGTTAAAACGAGCTTTTGAAGCCTTCAATCAGCAATCCAGTTTCGTTGCAGAGATCAGCGCTTACTTTTATACTTTACATCACAAAGCTGTTTTGATTTCACAAACAGGCAAATACGAGATGTGTGAGGGTTTTACACTAATTCCCTGCTCTCAAAAATTTTTTAAAAAGCTTAATGAGAACTCACGATCGAATTTCGATGAAGGGTAGAAGAAAAGACATCTCGTCTTCATATTTCCACTTTGGAATGTTCTTATTTTGACGTCTGTTGATGGCGTTCAGGTAACAGTTCCGCAGTTTCCGCCACATGTCTTTACATTGAGAAGCTGCAACAGAAAGAACAGAGGTCTTTTAAGGTACTTTACATTAAAAACATATATTTGAACATTTTTACTCATTTCACTTAAATGTTTATTCTGAGTCATTTAAAATTAACCTAGATCCGGCAACAATGCGCCAGACGCGACGTCAAAAATACTAGATGACGCATTGCAAATAACAAACAATGCTAGAAATTAAGTCTGATACAGAAATAATGGTGAGAACAAAATGGTGGAAAACAGTCATGTCGAGGATTTCGCATTTACCTGAAGAACATAAACCACACCAAGGTGGAACAGAGCTACAATGATCCACGAATTTTCTTTCATTTTCATATAAATAAAATTTAATCTCTCAAATTTAAGTTAATTTACTCTAATTAATATTTCCTCCCTTAGAATAACTTTAAACCCATTTAATTTGTTTTTGGCGATACGTTATTATTCATGAATATCAGCGGATTTTAACTTTAACAAAACCTGCTAAAAATTTAAAAAATTAATTAGAATTTAAGTTTTGACTGACGATAACCTCTTCACCATTTTGTCACCCACAATTCGTCGGGAAACAATCCGTCGTGAGTGCAATTCCTGGCAGTAACGATTCAAAGTGTGCTCAACTCGTCTTAAAGACGTGGGTACAATTCGTCGTGGGCCCAACTTGTTGAAACAACAACTCGCGACAGTTCTTCATATGAACAATCTCCGGTTTCCATAAAATGCATTTTAGTCTAGTAATTATAGCAATAAAAAGGGTGTTTCTTCAAAACAATTCATACATAAAATATTTTTTTGGCAGAAAGCTTTTTTATGTCATTACATAAATAATACCTGAAAACTCGTCCCCCGTTTGCTTCTCTCTTTTTTCAGGAAAATCCAATATATTTTTCAAGCTGATTTGATTGAAACCAACTAACAGATGTTCAGACTAATAGTTTAGAAGTTATATGGGTTTAATGTACAAAAAGTACGCATTTGCATTCATACCTATCGACACATCTGATATTGTTATCGAAAAAGTGAGACACTGTTTTTTTTATGGCTTTTTTTTTACGTTGAATCGAATGAGACTGTCAATAGAATGACTTGTCTAATATGTATAAAAAGAACTTTTATTGACACGTACTTATGCATACTTTTTACATTGCTATATGGAAGTACATTTTCCGATGTAATTTTTCACGCTGAATTGAATGAGATAAGTTCATAAAAAGTACAATTGGTACATTATTTTGGTTTTGTTATCGAAGAACTGGACGTTTCTAATTAAGCCTAAAATATTTGCTATAAAAGCAGTTCAGTAATAAAATAGTTAGTTCCTTAAAAAAAAAAGGTTTTAATGCATAACAAGAAAAAATAGTAATAACCGCTTAACTAACGATTTAGATGTTGGGCGGTTGTTTAAAACTTTTATCCCCTGCGGTTTCCCTAAAATTCGATTAAAAGGGTAGTATATTCTTTCACTTAATTAATTTTGCTTTTTTTTTTCAAAAAAAAAGTTACGAATGTATAGTTTGAAAGCATTCGAGAAATTTTGTTTCATTTAAATTTTCTCTTACTTTTAACTCGTTTCATGATTTTTTTTCAATTTAATTGTTTAATTTATATGCTTTTTCCTGTGTTTAATGATATAAAGGAATGTTATAAAAATATAAATAACTTTCCAATAGTTAAGTTCCAAAAATAATTGTCTGATTCGATTTTAAATTATATTTCACTTAAGCAGTACTAAAAAACTCAAGAGATGGTTGACTTGGCTTAAATTTTTTGATATTTTCTTGATTGTAATAGGAAAATATTTAATTTAATTTAAACTGCCAAGTGATATGTTGAATTATTTTTAATGTAAATACATAAAACTTTTATGCATATATATATATATATATATATATATATATATATATATATATATATATATATATATTAGGGTATTGTAAAGGAATGGTTATAAAAGGGTATCATAACTAAAATATTAAAAGGTTTAAAATGGGACAAAAAGTTTTGATTATTATCGTTTGTTCCTTTCTACCATTTTTTTTTTCCGAAGGGGGCGTTGAAAATACTTTGTGGGCTATGATCCAGAAAAGTAGTTTCCAACTCGTAACATGTTTTTGTAAGAAGAAAATAAAGTGTGATACCATTCGAAGTCACAGATAATAGTGAATGTTAATTTCAATAGTAAGTTGTAATTGAGGGAAATGATAGATAGGTAGTCAACAAAAGGTGTATTTCTTTCAAGTGCATGGCAGGAATTTTAAGAAAGGCAGTAGAATGGGATACATGTAAGTGACGTAGTGAGGGTATTTCGATTCTGATGGGTTGTTGCAACGTGGCATTTGTTTACGTTAGCAACTGTTATTTCCATTCTATTTCGAGTAAGCCAGCTCGTTAAGTATCCATTCTCCTAAGTGACACATTCTATATTCTTTCACAAAGATTTCAGTTCTTTCATTCTGTATTTCTTACTTAACACAAAGACAGGCACGAAAATAAGGCGAACAAAAACAAACTAATGATGCATCGAAGTTTCCAGGTACGCAAAACAAAAATAAATAATGGTTACAATAAAATAATAAAACCAAGTAAAAGACAAGAAAGAATCATACTTCAACACATTCGACGTGCGATACGGTGGCGTATTTAATTCATTCACACTAATAAATATTCTAACAGAAACTTAGCCTTACTTTAACACACCATTTTACTTACAAACGATCAGCTGACGTCATAGGTCACATGTGTAGGTATCCGTTGTCTTCTTCTTGAAGTGCAAGTACCCAATTGAAAAAAGATAACTTATTCGGAGGACGCATTGGTAAACTAAAATAATGGGTTGAAATTGTAAGAAGGAAACGATTTTCGTTTCTCTGTATTGATACCAGAAATGAATGAAAATGTATTTCGATCGATAAATAACGATTCTGTATTTCTAACTCGTTATAAACATTCATATTTTTAAAATTGGATTTTGATGATGTCGTCGCAAATATGTCGTAATAGCGGATGTATCGTAACAGGCCGTACTCGTAATAACGAGCTAATGCATCTATCTCCATAGGTATAAAATATGGCTTCCTATCCTCACAAAAAGGGCACTTTGAGTTTCGAAAGGACACTCACTTTACGAAGATCTGTGGGCAAGGAAAATAAAAAAGCCATAGTTTGAGTGCCTTACACTCGAAGTAGTACGATGATTTTAAACTATATATATATAATATTGCCGTGAAGAATTATCTGGGATTTAGAACAGACAAATAACTTGAATATTTAAAAAAATTATTGAACTGTTTTAAAAATTGGCCATTTGGTGGCATCAAGATGAAAATTATCAAAATCACAGTCTTATTCTCAGTTTTCAAAAGTTTATATGAGCCCAGGTAATGCAGCATTGGAGTAAGTTTTTAAATATTAAAAAATCAGACCAAAGAGAGCTTTTCATTTTTACAAAACTGTGGCTTTTCTCCATATTGACGTTTTGCGCAAAATAAGTGTAGACAGCGCAGGGTTTAGAGAGGCTAAACTCAACCTAACAGTTGCAAACTCACCGCATTTATCAAAATAGCATATTATTCGCAAAAAAGCATCATTTCATGTCATCACGGAGCCTTTTGTTAATTAATAAGCCTATTTGAGGTCACCCCCTCGAACCATTAAGATTGAGTCCTTAAACGTGAAGATCCGATCATTGAATAAAAAGTTATTTAGGGTGGCCCATTTTTTTTTATTTTGCGCACTGTTCATATTCTGGTGGTCATCATCTTTCAAATCCCATTTATTAAACAATTAAAAAAAAAAGTGAACACCGCCATTCTTTAATATTTTATTCAAAACATTAAAATTACGAATTAATAAGAATTTTATAGTAAGAAATGCTCTGCCTTATATCAATGTTACCTATTCCAAGGTTTAGTAAACGGTTTCCTGAAAAATTAAATAGCGGTAGCACTATTGTGGACATAATGTTTGAATAAATCTTTTACTAGTAAAGTAACAAAGATGCTTGGGATATTTTAAAACTGAAGCACATAATCTAAATTCAATTCTTAATAAAGAATCGATAACTATTAACAAGTTTTTAATTTCAAAAATTCACTAAAACATGGGTGCTTCTTGATTTCACAAATAAATGATTAAAGAAAAGATAAACTCTTTCATTTATAGGCTAACTCGAATGGCCAAGGTCATTTAATAGTTAATTTTTTAATTACTTTTTAAAGCACTTTTTCATCAATCAAATTAAATTGCATGATTTATGTTTAAGAAAATCTGTAACTTCTCAATCAATCTATAAAAAAGCTTTTATACCGTACAATTTTAAGAAATTTTCATCATTAACAAGTTAATTAATTAAAAAAATTCAATTCATCTAACTTCCTTATATTACATAATTGTCTATAGGGCTTATAAATTTTTTGTTGCTGAAAGAATTATAATAGTTTAACCAATTATTCAAAAGATATAAAGAGAAACGTGACACAATAAAATAACACAACTTAAAACTTTTATAGCGGTTCAACTGTGAGAGCCAGCTTTTTAAAACTTTATTTAGAGGATGAAAAGCGAATTTAACGAATGTTTCTTCAGAAAAAGTGCGCTTTTTTGAGTAAAAATAAGCATATCCCGTCGCGGGTACAGTTAACTGTCATACATATTTTAAAAGATTTGCCTTCAAGCAACGAAAGTCCGGCCACCGTTCAAAAAAACATTCCGTGTTTTTATTTAGTTACTTTAGCTGACGCCTGACTGTGCATATTTGTTGAGTTTAAGTTTTCTACTATTCTCAAAAAAAGCAATGTAATCATTGTTTTAAATTTATATATGAACTATTTGTATGCATTAAAACTGTATTCTGACATCTAACTATACATCTTAGAATCTATATTTTAGGGTTAAAAATTTTTTTTGCAATTAATAATTAACAGAAGATATAAATCTTTTGATACTCAAAGAAGTACCTCAGCATTTTATTATTAAATATTTATATGCTAAAAAAATATTGATATTAGTTTGTTCTACAGTACTATTAGAATTTTTTTTTCTTTAAACTATATAGTTTTCGCATTGTTTTTCAATTAAAAGGTGGGAATCGCACGTTGACTTTTTCAATGCCGTATATCAGTGTTTCCCAAAGTGTGGTACGTGTACCCCCAGGGGTACGGGAACAGTTTAGCGGGGGTACTCGTTCTTATACGAAATATCTTACAGCAAACGAAAATTTCAAAAAATTTTATTTAAAAACAAAGCCAGCCATGAAAATTTACGGTGACTTATTTTTCTATTGGCTATTTTTTACTAAGTTAACAGTTAATAATTAGTGGTGTCAGCAGCCAGTTGTGATTTTTAACTTTTGTGAAATTTTTTTATCACAGCAACTGTTATCACAGCAAAAACAATATCATCCTTCTCACTGATGCAAATAAACTTATTAACAAAACTTCGTACCAAAAAAGAAAAATAAACATAATTTTAATAAAATACATTAATTTTTTTTATTAGTGGTACACAGCGTTGCGAAAAATTTAGAAAGGGTACACGAAAGTCATAAGTTTGGGAAACACTGCCGTATATTGTAAAATTTAATAAATGATCCAATGCCAAAGACTAACGCATTATTGGAACCGTTAACGAATTTCGAATTCTAGAATCATGTCTATCCAAAACCAGAAGAACCATATCTATCCAGAAGATATTTGGGTCATAAATTATTGTGAATTAATATTCACATAATTAATCTAACGAAAATATTTGAAGAAAAACTTTTAAATACTAATAATTTTGCTGTTGCAAGGAAATCAAGAATGTGTCTTTTATCAAGATGCGGTAATTTCTATAAGTCGGGAATATTTTATTCTATGAATAAGTCGGGAATTATGAACGCAAAATATTAAATTTGCTTTAAAATTGTTAACGACTTATAAACTGCGAGGAATAAATGTAAAATAAATTTGAAGTCTTGGAAATTATAGTTTCTTTAGACTTGTAAAATTTAAAATTGATGTGTTCTATTTTAAAGACAGTTAATAGTAAAAACGCTTTTGATTAAATTTGTAAAACAATTAGTTTTTAGGAGTTACTATAAATAAAATACTTTTTCGGATATATATATATGGCACTTAAGCATATATAGCACAATAAAGACAAAAAGGAAAAAAGAGAAAAACGAAGAAAAACAATAAGTTTTATTTACTGCGCATAAGCTGCAAGTATATAGAACTCGCACTATAGAGAAAACATCGAAAATAATAATGATAAAAAGAGAAGAATATAAATAATTTTTTCTTCTTCTCTTTTCTTCAATCTTTATTATTTTCCATGTTTTCTCTATAGTTTTAACTTTAGATATTATCTCGATATTTCTAAGTTAATTGGACGCTAAAAGAATTTCGAGATAGCGAATTTCCGAGTTAACAAGTTTAGAACTAAATATGTTCTAAAAATAGAAAAATATTTTCGAAAATATTACTCTAAGAAGTCATGAAACATGAGAATAACTACTATTAAATAAGTATGTGATGATAGTTGATAATATGTCTAAATACAACAATAATAATTTCATTTTTAAATGTAAGACAAAAATAAGTATGGATTAAATAGAAAATAATTGGTTTACAATGAACTTTGTGAATTTTTTTTTTTTTCTTTTCCGACAAATCAAAGTTTTGAGAATTCGACAAAGGAATTCAAATTGACATTTAGGTGGATAGATGTAATGCCAAGGGGAAAAATATTTTTTTGACATTACAAGGTTTTCGAGATATCGAGAAATATTAATTTCATTTTATAGTATTTTAAAGTTACGTGTTATTAGAAAATTAACTATTTAGTTGGAGTCCAATTTAATATGCGAGCGGGACCATCTGTTTACATTTTAGTGGACGATCGTTTTCACTTAAAATAGAATATTTCATCTTTAATTAGTTAATAATAATATTTTTTATTAATACGAAGGAACAAATCGGAAATTCAGATAAAATTGGTAAAAAGAAAACCAGGAAAATAATATTTTAAAAATGAATATGCACTCCTAGCTTTCTTTGAGAAAGAAAAGAAAAGGAGAAGAGAAACGAAAACATAAGAACAATAACGTCACACGAAGCGAGTCTGAATTTTAACCCAAGGCGATAAATCAAAATGGCGCAACTATTTTACCTGGAATTCCAAGTTCTTTCCCAATCTCTGACCATGCCATGGCTCGCATATGCCGATCCCTATAATCAACAGCATCTAGCGCATAGAGCAGTTCATGTTCAAACACTTTCGATATTAAACGTTTTTCCATTTTTCATAAAAACTACCGAAATATTACAGAGATCAAAATCAAACACTGCCTACGCCACGTTTTCGAACATCGAACTGTCTATCACGCGCGACCAGAAATCGTTAATTGGCCCACAGCTAAATCGCGTGACGTATATGTAGCGTGAGATGGGGAAAGCTGGTTTTGCGAAGCGCGTATGACGTTGTGGGATATGTTTTTGTATTTTATTTCCTCGTCCAACGGAGCCGCAGATCGATACGGCTGAAGAGGTACATGCCGGAGGTGAGCGCATTGTCAAGAGGGCAAACAATGACGTGGCGTAGCGTGACGCCGCTGTTTCACACACCATGCAATCTTGCTCCTTGAACTTGTTTATCGATTAAAGAATATTTAGTGCTGCCAGCTAGCGATGAAAATAAGTACTAAAATTATACATTTTTTTTTAATCCTCTTTGGAATTAATTTAATAAGAAATTAACTTAATCACTGAGTGATACGAATTGAAAACGTTTTAATACATTATTATTACTTTTAAAAGTTTTTTTTAAATTTTTCTTAAATAATTTAGAAAACAAGCCATAGAAATAATTATTTTTATTAAGTGAAATTCAATAAAAATATTTAAACTTATTAGATAAATTGGAAATAGAAGAGAATTCGTTTATTTTCTTTATACATTAAATTAAAAATAAATTTTAATTTGAAGGCGAGTAAATACAGAAGCAAAATCCTTGGAAATACGAAACGTAAAAGAACATAAATTTAAAATTCATTATTATTTTATTGATAAGCTGTAAATTACTGCTTAAATTAAATTGAGATAAATTATATTTTAGATAAATTAAAAAAAGTAAAAATTCTGTAAAATAAGTACTCCTCGCACCACATTTCTTTTTTAATTTTGTTCAATTTTTATTGCTGTGCAATAAGCAAAATTTTTGAAAATATTATATGTAACGTTAAGTTATAAAGAAATTGTATAACCTTATTTTTTGGGCAATTGTATTTTTATAAAAATAAATTATTATAGACTCGTATCAGATAAATTATTTGTCTATGCTTAATTGCTTAAAAATGCTCCTGCTTGTCTGGCTGCTAATTTCTATAAATATACTCTAAATTACAAAAGTATCTTAAAATGAAACCAATTTTTAATTCTTAATGATCATCCACTATGTATTCGTATGAATATTAAAATTAAATAATGAAAAAGGTGACCTAGATAAGCTATCTTTATTTGTTCTTAAAATAATTGTTACGCAATATATGATACATGAGACAAAAATGATATAATAAGTAATAAAAATGCTTTAGTTAATTCACACTGCAAATTTTAAAAAAAAAATAATCCTAGTCTTTGCTGAATTTTTTATTAAGGATATAATTACAAAATGCATCAAATAATTGTAATATATTAAATTTATTTCATTTCTTTAATAGTCATAAATTAAAAAAATTATTTTAAGAAAATACGACTACGAAGAGAAAATTAAACACTGAAAAATTCAAATTTATTCTTCATATTGATAAAGTAGGAAGGCTTAAAATTTTAAGTATTTATAATAAAAAAAATTTTTTTTTTACAAATTTCATTTTGATGAAATATGTATATGTAATTAAATTTAAAAAAAAATTATGCTGTAGAGTGTTTTGCAAATGATTTATTAACGAATATTTTTAATTGTTTACAAGCTGATCAGACAATTTCCTGATTTGCCAATGTGCTTATTTTCAAATTTTTATCTTTAATTATTAGACATCACAAAATCACTTATAATTACGATGGTCATATCGGCGCTTAAGTATTTACGTGTACTATTAATGACTAAATCTTTTTGTGACTACATCTTTTTAAGAATAAAAATTTCAATTTACAAAAAAAAAAAAAAAAAAAAAAAAAAAAATTATGGTAACGCAAGTGTTTTGTATAAATGAAATTTAAATCGTAAGTTTTTTTAAAGCTAAAGTTGTCTGTAGCATAAATATATTTCTTTTTGGTAATAAACAAAACTGTGCTATTATTTTTTTTTTTCATATATTGTTTTTTTTTTATGTACTACAGAATAATTTTTAAAATCGGACTCTAAGAAATGAAATTCAAAAAATATTCAACATTTACCTGCTAAACCTTTTTACTTAGAAATATTTAATTTATACACATTACGATTTAATGGATGCAGAATTATAAATTTCATTGTTTGGAGACAAAATATATTCTTTAATGACTGAAATGCTTAATTAATATTGGTAATATGAATTAATTGAAATAAAAAAATATGTATTGAAAAGCAAAGTTAATGGAGCAAAGGTTAATGAGAAATTAGTTTAAGGGAACCGCGGAAAATCACCATTTGCCAATTAATTTTGGTAATATGTACTACTTGTAATTGGTGCAGCTTTGATAAAAATTCTACAACGGGTTTTCCGTAGTTTCGTAAAGTATTTTTTTCAGTGTTTGCAAAGACAATGTCTTAATATTTCAGTGATTTAGAATTTAAAGAACTTTTTTCCACCATTACTTATAAATACATATTTTAAACAGTATGTTGAAAAGTCAGATAGAGAAATGGACATGTACTAAATTTCTCATCAAGGTATAATGAGAATTCTATTTCGTTTTTAAATTTTTTTTTAGTTTCTGCCACTGATAAATGTATTTCGCACAAAACTCAAATGTTGAAGGGTTATATAATAAATTACAAATGTACTAATATAAGTAAAAAGTATTTATTTATATAATAGGTGAGTATTAAAACTGCACCAATACTAAGCAGTTTCAATACCGATACTGTGGAAAGTGTCTTTCGGCCCATCAAAAAGGATATGTACAGGAAAATTACTTGATACTAGTAACTTTTTGAGTAACATGAGTTGGTTAAGAGCTATAGCACCAGGCCTAGTGATGCTAAATGCAGTTAATCTCTATTGTGTTTCGATTAACTGCAAAAACTGAGTTTTGCATAAATGAATAACGTAAAGCTACAGGAAAGAGCAACAAATAATAATAATTTTAAAAAAATTTAATTATTTTAGCTTTTTTAATTGAAGAATTTAGTGGAAGAACCAGGTAATTCACATTTCGAGAGGGACTAGAATCAGGATACGAGAAAAAAGTTTGGCAGTTAGGGCAGATTTTAACACTACCCTCGAAAGAAAGAGACTTAAGGTGGCCGCTGGTAAGCACCGTCTGGTCCTTGCTGTTGCACCGAATGTTGAGTGCACCTCCTGGACGGGTGCTCTGGTACCAGTGATTTTGGGGGGGTGGGTACGAGCCAGGAAACATTGTCTTCTTTTTCGATACCAGTTCTATGAAGGTGAGTGACTTTGGACTCATCAAACTAATGTGGATTAGTCATGTTAAGATTAAACTGAAAGCAAAAGCAGCTGTGTCACATGAAACATATTCATATGAATGTAAGCACTTCATGTTATTTTATTAATTCCCCTAAAATATCACTTACCTGGTTCTTCCACTAAGCTCTTCAATTGTGTATGTATAGTTTTGAGTATGATTTCGTAGTGTTGCTCAAAACTGATTTAATGATTCTTTTAATTTATTCAACCCGTGCGAAGAACTAATTGATTAATAAATCTTAATTTGAAAACAACGTGATGCGTCCAACAAAATTTTACTTTTAAATTTCTGAGTGATCTTACTTACCCCAAAAATTGAAAAGTCTATTTCATTTATTCCTATTTTTTTTTAGGAGGGACGGAGTTAATTATCTTCGACTAATAATCATTTTTTTCCTCTTATTATAACAAATATATTGATTTTGGAAATGTCTTAAAAGTAAATAAATGTTATATAATTATATAGTAATGTTATAAAGATAATTTTTGTTTTAATCACATATATTTTACTTCTCTTTAAAATAATCTAGAAAAGAAACAGTTTAAAAACCTTTTTTCGTTCTCTTTTTGGTCAAGTTTAGACTAAGTTTTTTTTCCCAAGACAAATATTTTAATATTAAAAAAAAAAAATGAATGGAATGAATATGAACTATGTTACATTAAAAATGTCAAATATTAATCGTTTCACATTGGAAAGAATTTCTTTTATTTCATTTTATCGTATGTATTACAACGTTTATACTTCTTCTCTCCACAGTGTCAAGTCTAGAGGCTGTATTGTTTGACATGTTGTGACAGGATTACTGAAAACAGAATAGACTAATTACTCAGCAACCATAAATTGATGCGTTTTGCAGGATCATTGTTTTTTGGTGTAGTAATTTTACAGTTTTTATTTTAATTTTATTTAAAATAAAATTATTAAACTTAAAAAATACAGTTCAAAAAATTTTTGACTAACAACATATTTAAGCATATAAATAAGAAAACATGAAAATGATAATCAGGATCGGATGTTTCTAATTGCTGCTGGGCACATTTCGATTTTCAAAAATTTAAATTTTGCGAAAAAGGTATAATTAATCTGAAAAGATACGTTTTTGTATCGGATTCCGTAAATTTATGAAAAGTTTTAACTAGGTAACGTATTTAAGGTCTCTCCTTTGAGCCATGATAATCGATAGTTATTAAAAAAATTTCCTTGTCAAAGTTTGACATTTGAAAGTAGTTATTGAAAAAAAAAATTCTTTTAGCTTTAAAGTAAATTTACCAAAAAAATAATTTTATTTAAAGCACATGGGTCACCTGCGATCATAGAAAATAGTTTTTTTGGATACAGATAAATTTTCATGCTAACGAGATATTATGCTCGGTGTGCAAAATAATAATAAATAAAACAACACTTTAAAAAACTGTTGACCGAATGATTGGATTTTTACGCGCTAAGATGCAATTTAGTGATTTAAAGTACTAACCTTAAAATAAGTTAAACCATTTATGCAGATAATATTTTAAGTTATGGAATAGGAAGAAAAAAAACGGGCTTTCTTTGTTTAAAGAGGGCTTTATTTCGACGGATTTGGACTGTGCAACCCTTATAGTAGGGCGGAGAAGGTAGCCCAATTGAAAAAGAACGCCTTATTTCTAGCTTGACCACTTGTCACAGTTAGCAACATTTCTAGCTTGAAAGTTGAGTTAAAAATTTCAAGAAGAGGTAACTTTCCGTGAGGTCATACTTACGTCTGCACTAATCTCTCCGCTGATTGGGTATTGCTCAGTAGCTCGTACAATATCCTCAGCGGTAGACGGATCATGGGTTAGAGTCCTCTTGCCGTCAGCCTAATCATGGGAGGGTTTCGTGGTTTTACTGTCCCTGTAACACAAATGTCAGTCCGTTCCCACAAAATCGCTTCAAAGAAGGCCAATTTCTCACAGTACTTGAGTTCCCTTTTCTTCTGAATTGTGTTCAAAATGAGAACGAAAAATTTCTGTCGCGGTTAAGAAAGGACTGAAGCTGTCACCAGCACAGAGCTCAAGTAAAGTTTTAAGATATAATTGAAAAGTAGTCAAAATTTTCATTGGTGATAAAATGACGATAAATTTCGGAAAATGCTTGAAACTTCTTGAATTATTTATCAGGCAGGAGCCCCAGTAGAATGCACTAGCTTGTCCGAAAAAGTCGAAATTTTGAATCCGATAATTCCAAAGACCCATTAATGCACGAAAAGTGATCTATTTATAGAAAAACATCTGCAAAAAACAAGTGGTTTTGAGTTTAGTTTACACCAGGCGGTTATTACTTTCTTTTCTGTTCCTTAAGGTAATAAGGGACTTTTCAAATAAATGAAAATTCATCAAGAATTGGATATTCTTTTTTTTTATATTTAGGCATTTAACAAGGCATTTTAAAACAAAAACTTTTTGAATCGGAGCAAAATTGACGAAGTTATAGCAATTTTCGTTTTGACCACGCTATTTTGCTTACATTTTCTTGTCTGCATCTAAAGTAAGTTCTTGCTTGTTATTTTTTTTAAATTTCATATCATTTAATTATTTCTCCAGTTTATAAGATCGTATTTATAGTTATTTATGTTTAAAAAAAAGGGAAATATTTGTTCAAAAGTAGAATTAGCCATAAATTACTAGAAAAAGCTATTTTTCTCAAAATGTCTTTTTTGGCAAATTTACGAATGTCAAGCTGTTCCAGCGAAATGAATTTTAATTCTATTGAGCTGAAAATTTGATACTGTTTACTTATGAATGTTATTAACAATTTGCTGAAATTTTTTTTTTAATTTAGTAATTAATAATATGTGAACTTTTATTACAATCTGATCATTTTTTTTCTCCAAAAATGCTGGTTTTTGACAGCTTTTCTACAGTTATTTGTTTTTTATAGTAAAAAATAGAAAAAGTATTAGCAAAATTTTTTTTATGTCTCTAATATATAATATTTTGAAATAATTTTTTTTACTTTAACAATAATTTCAGACGCGAGGAATGATATAAATATTAATACAATCCCAAATTTTTATTTCTTTACATTTTTTAAATTTTAAAATATTTTCTTGAAATTTCGTAAATAAGTTGTCTTTAACCATATAAACTTATAATGAAAATTTCAAACCAATCTCTTGATAATTTCTAAAAATAAATAAATAAATAATTAAAAAAATTGAAAGCTCTTTGTCACCTTAAAAAAAACTGTATGCTGAATTCGCTTGAAAATTTAAGTATTCATGTTATTAATAAATTAGAAATTTCGGAAAAACTTGTTTTTGAAAAATAAATCCTAATAATGAAACTCTTGTGTCCATATAAAACGAAACTGTCTTTTTATAAGGACCCTAGGCACAAATAGGTTAATAAAAATGTAGTAAAATAACTAAAACATTGTAATTTACATCGCAGCACTATTTTGTTATCTGAAATTAAAATGTTTAAATTTCCTTAAAACCCATGGCATCACTCGAAATAAAAGTAGTCACGTTCCGCTTTGACGTCAGAGGAGGACAACAAGACTTCCTGTTAGGATATATAGTGATCTAGATTAGCTTGTTTTGCTCACTTCTTCCCAGGTACAGCCAATGGATGTCTGCGAACTTTATCGTATCTTGTAGTGTCACAAAGCCAGCGAGCCACAGAGAAAGATTTAATGGTTTCCAATTGATCTAAAAAATATTTAAAATGAATTTTTTTTTCTGAAGAAATCGAATGGCATACTTTGCCCCCACTTTTTTGGAAATATTTATGAAACTTAGATCAATAATTAATCATAGTTTTTTCAGATTATTATTTTTCACAAATGTTAAATAATGATAATATATTAATTTTCGATCTAATGATTGGGTTTTCACATACTAGATTCAATGATTGAATAGCCTAACTTTATGAGCTAATGGTTTTGTGTAGATATTTTAAGTTACGGCACAAAAACGTATTTCTCTAAATAAACATGACTTTTTTTTCCCACCTGATTCTTTACCCTAAAATTGTGGGGCGAGGGGTAGCCTTAATCTGAAAAATATGTTCGCAATAATTTAGGTAGGAATGTGGCCAACTTTTTGGACTCTTTATCATAGTTTTTCGAAGCTTTGCCGAGGAAAGTCACAGTTTAAAGTGCTTTTTTTTTTTATAGAATCACTTCAAGTAAAGCTATGATTTTAAACTTCTTGTCGTGAAGAATTATCTGGGCTTTAGAACAGACAAATAACTTAAATATTTTAGAAGCTATTAATTTTTTTAAATCCCCAATTTGTCCACATTTTTCCACCTAGATGAAAATTATCAGAATAACTGCCTTATTATCAGGTTTTGTAAAGTTTTATGAACCCAGATAATGCAGCATCGGTGCCAGTTTTTTATTAATAAAAAATTATACCACAAATGCTTTTTATTTTCTCAAAACTATGCTTATCTCTATTTTGAATTTTTGTGCCATTTTCAAAATAAGCATAGACTGCTCTGGCTTTTTACTCCCCTTTAAAGTCCATGTTGGACAGATAGAGAGAAAGAAACATCCATGCCTTGCCCGGGATTGGAACCCAGAGCCTTTCTGACGCAAGGACAGTTCCCTGCCCCCTCGGCCTGTGTAGGGGGTCAATTGGGATTCTATTTTCAAGAATGCGATTATCTCACCTATTTTGGAGGACAGAAATCCGTATGTTTATTCAGAAAATGTGCGATTTTGTGTCCGATTATGTAACTTAAAATAGCGTCGGCATTAACAAATAAACATATTTAAGGTTTGGTACACAAACAATTCTGAATAATTTCGAGTACGTGTAAATCCAGTTTTTAGATTAAAAGTTATTCAGATGATCTCATTTTTACTTTGTGCATAGTAAACATTCAAATTCTGTTCCTCATTTCAATTCTGTAACCTCATTTAAGAAATTTCGTGAATAGATTAACAAAATGGATATTTTCTTCTATTAGCTACCTTGGTACATCTTGGTTAAAAAATCACGATAGAATTTTTTATTTTGTGCACTGTACACTTTATCGGTAATAATTTTAACGGTATATGGTTTAGCTAAAATTGAACTGATCTTGAAACTTAATCTGATCTTTAATTTTAATTTAATAACTTTAATCCTTAATTTCGTGGTAAATGAATTCATTCTAACGGTATTATTTTTAATCAAAAGAATTAATATTTTTGACTTAGTGTCATAAAGCTGTTATAAAAGAATAAATAATAAAAATAAGCTTGTTTTTACTATTAACTGTACCGGTTAGTGTTATTATTACCTAATACTCGTGCATTGCGTTGTGTATTTTTTTTTCAAATTTTTTTAAATTTATGACTCCACGGGATATCTTACCTGTATATCTGCAAAGTAAAGTTTTCTCAACCACATCATTACATAAATAGATATATTTTAAGGTATAGAAAAGAACATTTATTAAATAAAAGAGGAAATTTCTTACGGGACTGGTAAGATAAATACATTACAACCAAAAAACACAATTATATATAATAATATATATATATGATATGTAATATTATTTACATTGAAATATGCTTAAAAGTAGATTCATTAAGACAAGTTTCATTCATGAAGAGTAATATATTATTCAAGAAATAAAACAGTGCGTAGATGTACCATTGGCCGAATCAAAAGAATGAACAATTTAGTTAAACACTAGTTTGTTTTTTTTAAAATTTGCTTTATTTCTATTTTATTTACAAAATTTGTGACTTCAATCCACGCTATAAAGACATATGATTAGTATCAAATGGAACTATTATATACTTTCAAAGAGTCAAATTTGTCAATAACCGTCTCAAGTTAAGAAACTTGCTTAGTTTAAAAATTTCTCAAAGAAAATGTTTACTCCAGTTGAATTACTAAAATTTTATCGATGCCTCCAGAACCTTTTACAATAGCAGAAAAATAAAATTAGCCAAATTTATACCCCAGAGTGTTAATAAAAAGAACGGTTTACGAAAGCTTCGTCTGAAAATGGGTTAACTACTTACTTAAAGGTGAATTACAAAGATGGCAGTTATCTGGGGGATATTTAGTCAGATATTGTCGCGTGCAAAATATCCTCAAATATATAATTTTTATGTTACGTTCAGTAACGAATAGTTTTGGAACTGAACAGACTTAAGAAAACACTTTTGTGACTTCATTTCTACAGACTCACCCTTTGAGCTTTAATTTTTGCTTCATTTTTAAAAGATATTCAGTTTAGAGTTCGTAAAGTTTAAAAACTCCTTTAATGTTAATACATTGTTTATAACATCTTCAGTGCAGCTACAATAAAAAAAAGTTAAATTCCCCCATAAAAAAAAAACCTTTATTAAATGAATTCCCTTTTAATTTTAAACATTGAAATCTCTTTTTTTAATACGTAGATTCATTTACAGTAAAAGTACTTCAATATGTTTAAAATTAAGGCGTCTGCTTTCAGAGGCTACTTCATTTGCATTATAAATACCCCATCCATTCTCAATACAACATAAGAAATACGTGTTGAACTGGAGAAGAGCTGCTCATTTGAAAAATAAGGATGAAAGGCCTCTCGATTCGGATCCACTGAACTGAAACAAACAGCGATTCAAATGTGAGATATGTAGAATATGAGACGCGAGGCATTTTTCTTCAAAAATGTATTAAAATGTTTTTACTTAGCCAAGAAAAATGTTAAGAATGAAATAATATTACTAACACTAGGGGAGAGTGGGGTCAATTGTAACAGGGTACGATTGTAACAGAGCAAAAATTTCGAGTGTCGGGTTCTAGATTTGGTTCTTAGGTGGCGCACAAGGTGTATTTAATAAATCTACATGTACACCCCTGATGGCAACCATTTTTATGTACTTTTGAAAGAGTTACATCACAAAAGATATTTTCACGCCACGCAAGTACTTTTTTTGGTATTAGAATATTATATTGTAACAAAGTAATTTTGTTT
Source organism: Parasteatoda tepidariorum (assembly GCF_982258835.1). NCBI lineage: Eukaryota > Metazoa > Arthropoda > Arachnida > Araneae > Theridiidae > Parasteatoda > Parasteatoda tepidariorum. The sequence goes on from NC_141763.1 coordinate 103,390,983, forward strand.
AAACAAATAAAAATTAGTAACCGAATATGTAAGTGGACACTTTAATTAACATTTCAATAAAAAAAAGATTAGTTTTGCTAATTAACTAGCATTGTTTTTAACAAATGAAGCTGAAATGGCGTCTTGGGGACAATTGTAACAATAAGTAAAGGGACGATTGTAACAGCTGAAAATAAATAATCTTATGTTTACAAACCATTACTTAACTCTTTAAGAACCACCAATAGTTTCCTACATCATTTATATTATGTTGCATGTGCATTATTTTATTTGTCACCTTTCACAGCATAAATTAAAATTTTTAACCCCTTAAAGTTAAAAGTTTAACCCTTTAGGTTTCTGCTCATTATTATTTTTACTTATAAAATATCACTACTATTTTGATCAATAAAAAAATATATCACAACTATGATAATATGTATAATTAACTATGTTTTAGTTGAATTTATGAACTGTTACAATTGACCCCGTAAGTGGGGACAATTGTAACAAGTGCACGACTGTCAAAAATTGTTAATAACTAATATAATAATATTTAAAATCAGGTATTTATTTTTTTTTCTAGTAGAGGATAGTCTACTTTACTCGTCTGTCAATTAATACTAATAATATATTGGATTTTTTGTTAGTTAAAAATAGTTAAGTAAAAAATGTTACAATTGACCCCACTCTCCCCTACTCATCTTTTTGAAGAAAAAAAAATTCCAAAATATTTTCTAATATTAACAGCTTTGTGAAATATTCTGTGAAAAATTTTATGCATCATAAATGAGAGACGTGGAAATCTGCAATAAGATTCAGGAAACACAAAGTAAGATTGACCATTCATTGTATCAAGCTTTCAGCTGAACTTTAAGGCAGCGGAAGTATTGAAAAAAAAATCGAATTCTACCTTATAAATTTAGTCCAAGTTTTTTAGAAATAATCTATCATGTTAAAGAAACAGTTAAAGAAACTGCGTTGACGTTTTGAGCCTGCTTTGAGAACAGCCAGTTTGAGAGCTTCTTAAAAATAATCCTTCATATTAATGAAAAATCTTAAAGGAAGCTACAATGGCGTTTTGAGATGAATCCCGTTTTTTGATGTTTTTAATCTCTGAGATAATATTATATATTCGCCAGCTATCGAACTGGATCACTTTATAGAATTTGAAGCAAAGTTTATTCTTGTTTTCTTTTCTTTTTAATTACAAAAATGTTTCAAATTAAGTCGAATTTTCGTTCGCGTTACACAGAATATTTTAAAAACTTATAAATCTATGCTGTCCCAAGTCTTTGAATCTCATGTTTTTAATTTCGAAGGGACGCTGAAGACATTTTTAGGGAGAAACTTTAGGTATCGATCAGGATCACAGAATGAATGTTTTCTTTCGCTTTTTTCTGTAAACAAAAATGTACAAACATGTTAGTCAACTTTTTGCGATCCTATTCAATTTATTCTCATACTGGTTGGAATTAATTTTTATAGGACAAACTTAACATGCAGGGTAAAAAAAATTGAATAAAAAACATTTGTAGACTGATATTTTAAATGACATGCTAATTGGTTTAAGTATTGTACAGTACTCAAAGATCAGTATAGTTCTTAGATGAGAGTGAAAAAGAGTCGTTGGCGGCCGTGAATTTTCCCTACATTAAAAACTATATCGACTATAAAATTTAGAAATGAAATGCATTTATTTATATTAAATGAAATGTTGAGGTGATTATGAACTTGATAAAATTTCAAGTTTGTCGAAACCATAATAATTTTACCATGAATCACTATTTAACTGAGGTAAACACATTTCAAGCTAGGATAAGTAATTATTGAATTCCTAAAAAGCAAAGAGGTTTTAAAAACATCGCAAACTATTTTATTTGTTTTTAAAAAGCTATCTTATTTACAAATAAAATAACGAGAGAAAAAAAACATTCCGCTTTTGGTTATGAATATAAGGGTATGTATAGTTTAATAGGTTATGAATCCCACCTGCACTTTTTTGGACCCCGGCTGTGATCCATAAGAATTTGCAAACGCTTTTTTCCACTTAAATATCTCGAGAAATTCAATACAAAAACTTTGTGGCATTTTTGTAAGATTTCAAAATCGTATACTGAGGGTGGCCATTTCAGTAAAAACTGAATACATTTTTAGTTGTTTCAGTGAAGTTAATTTCAATGATTTTTTTTAAAGAAATATTATTAATAATTAAAAAAATAAGAATCATAGTTTTTAAACGAAAGAACAACAACTTAGAGCAATTTTCTCTTTACCTTCTGTGAATGGATGTCTTCCATTTTTATGGGTATAGAAGAAACTGTCACCGAATTTTAGACGATGAAATTGAATGGCTGATATACAGGTAGCAGTAGGGCCTGTCACACCCCCTTCAATCGGTGTTTCTGCTGTCATTCCAAGCCATAATTCAACATCCCTTACGTCCCTGAAAAAAGGCAAATAAATAATAAAAGAATAAATACAAAAGTGGCATGAAACATTCTTAATTAGAGCAACAAGTTGAAAAAATTAGTTTTATATGTTTTAAATTGCCACTTTTTAAATGGCGAGTTTTGCAAGTATTTATTGTATTAAAGTCAAGTGCACTATTTCACTTTTGAAACTCGTTCATCACGTTATTATTTTCTATATACCATGGGGGTAGCTCGGGGGGAAAAGAGCCTTCCAGTGAGGTGAACCGGGTTCGAGTCCCAGCAATGACTGGTCGTTATAAATTCTGCACGGCTTGCACCGACCACAGTGCTGATACGAAATATCCTCAATGGTAGACGGATCATGGGTCTCCTTGCCGTCAGACTTACCGTGGGAGTTTTCGTGGTTTTCCTCACCGTGTAAAGCAAATGCGGGTTAGTTCCCTCAAAAAGTCCTCATCGAAGGCAAATTTTTTCCCAATACTTAATCCAGGAGTTCCCTTGTCTTATGGATTGGGTTCAAAATGACAAGGGTACAGAGTTGAACATTAGTAGTCGTAAGCCCTTAGATTGGGTCGGCTGCTCAACGACTGTCATATATTTATATAAACGGTTACTTAAGATAGAATAGAATTAACTTAATCTATATACTAGTAAATTGGATAATTATGGTAATAGAAACACTACTGTAATTCTCCGCTAGAATTTTATCTGTGATAGAATTCGATGAACGGATACTTCTAGTTGATTATTACTGTTTTGTGAAGAGCCAGGAGAGCTTTATTAAGATAACCGGACTTGGAGAGTTGATCACTCCTGTGTTGCCAATAGCGCAGGTCGGCGTTGTGTGTGATCGAGTCTTAATAGTATTAGAGTGATTAGAACAATCACAAAACGCAACTAAACTGATCTATCGAAGTTTGTGTGTCCACATGACGTCAATGTACGTGAAAGCTTCCAACAACCTCTCTTCAGATACCTCAAGATAGTATTTATGGAGTTAACACGCATTGGGATTTGGAATTGTATTATTGTAGTGGCAGTTATACACTCACACGATATTTCACAAAAGCATTTAATCACCAGGGGGAAACAATAATCTTACGAGTATATTTTCTTCAGAAATGTGACACTATCTTCAGACATCCTGTTTTCGAGATCAAGAAATGTTTTAATCCTAGTTTTTCCCTCTGAGCATTTTTCTACCACGTCGATGTAGCTCGCGAGTCCATGATCTCGCCCTCTTTGGATGTTGATGGCAGCGAGGTCCACTCCGAAAGATCCTTTAGGTGGTCTACAAGTTTAAAAAATAATTCAGTCAGTAAACAAAACAATCCAATTGTGACAGCAATCAGGAACTAAAAATGTAAGTAGTGGTATTAACTCAATTTATCTTTATTTATATAATTATTCAATCATAAATACCACATTTCAAATTATTCATATTTAAAACGAAATCATTAAATCTACTTTCAATAGCAGGGATAGCCAGGTGACCAAAGAAGTAAAAAGTGGTAGAAAATAAAATCGCTTTTACTTATTTATTATTCTTTTAATTACTCTAGCGTAACTATTACATAAATTTAAAATAATTCATGTTTAGAGAAAAAAAACATACTTTCCCTTCACTTTCAATAGTAAACTGAAAAAAAAATGCCATAAAAAGTTGCTAATTTTAATCACTTTTACTAAAATTTAGAATTTCATTAATCACCACTTTTATCATTTTTAGTCGCCTGTCGATTAAACGCATCTGTGTATAGAGTTAGACCGGACATCCCATCCCTTGATTAATCATATTATTAAAAATAATCAACAGCGGATATTATTTATTGTTTAGAATATTTGGTGAATGATTTGGCAGAAAACTATTTAATCATCGCAACGGCCTTTAATGGAAGTATATTGTAACACAATTTCATTTGTAATTGAAAATATAAATGATTTTAGATGCTGTGAATGTAATTGTCTTACAATTGTTTTTCAGAGAGTTACATGAAATTAAGAAAACAACATGCCCCTTCATGCATGCCCCTTCGCAAAAGGTGATTCTATAATGTAATAAAAGGAATAAAGCAAAGAAATTATAGTTTCAATGTTTGGTGATAAATATCGCAATTGTCGGAATGACATTTTATGGTGAATTTAAGAAAATCCGTTTCAGAATGAATGAAAACATTAAGATGCTATTTGAAAACTATCTTTATTATCTCAAAGCCACGTATTTAGTAGAATAAATGAATCATACAATATTCTTAAACATACATATTTCGATTTTTTTTAAATGCCACGTAAAATTCACTAATTTCTTCAATTATAAAAGAAGGAAGTATCGTGAATTATATAAAACCTGTTATAATGTGCATTATAATCTCTTCCAGATATTTTGCATTTTTTACAAGATCTTTTTCGTGATTTGCCCCACAACTCTGTATATAATTAAAATAATGGTTTTAGTATGAAATCTTTTCATACTTAAAAAAGTTAAAACAACTTCAAAAACACAAATAATGCTGTATTAAAAGTTCATGTGTTCAAATACAAAAATCCTGGATGTCTTGTATTTAGAATCTAGAACTTTATTTTCAAAAGTTATGAAAACGAATGCAATTTCTGCTTTTATTTTTTGTGGCAGAAACCAACTAAAAAACTCTGTTGCCTAGAAACTTCAAGATATTTTTCTATTAACTATTTAAGAAAAAAGAAAGAAAAGAAAAGCTCATTCGACCCGAGTTAACACAAAAACGATGAATGGCTTCAGATTTTATTTCATCCTTTTTTATTCTCTCAGCTTGGTTGCTTAGCAACGGAGAAGCATTAAATATTTCTCTCTTGTCGATTCTATTGTTATATTAAATTTCTCCTCCTGCTATGGCGAAAGTTCTTGTCCTCTTTTTGGGACCACGCCAAATATATATATATATATATATATATATATAGTATATATGTAACTACCTAGTACCTCAATTTTTGGTCCAATTGTTTCGAAATTTTGTTTACGCCCCTATTTTGAGAGTCATGTTTATTCAGAGAAAGCACGTTTTTGCGTCTGATTTCGTAACCTAATTAATAACTATAACTAATTACTTAACATATTTGAAATCGCCCTCTAGAACCATTAAGATTGGTGCTTAGCTTGTGAAAAAACGTTCATTCGAACGAAAGTTATTCAGGGTGATATATATATATATATATATATATATATATATATATATATATATGTATATATATATATATATATATATATATATATATATATATATATATATATATATATATATATATATATATATATATATATATATATATATAATTTTTTTTTTTTGGCGCTCTGTACCTGTTCATTGGAAAAAGAAGGAAAACAACCTTTTACAAAAGGAATTTCATTACCTGTGCAAGTAGTCTCTGACATCAGTTTTTATAAAACGGTCAAACTTTTCAGATGGGGTTTCACACGATCCAGTGATGTAAGCGTCCAACTGTCCATTGTAAACTGGACAGAAGTAAGAGTATGTGAGACTCATTCTTATCTTCGGATAATGTGTGCTCACAGTTTTGGGCAGCATGCTGTGCAACCGGAAGGATGCAGCGCCGAACTCATTGAATAGCAGAGGTCTAGTTTCTTCATCGTACGAAGAATCCTCGACCGATAGATTATATTTCTTCATATTTTCTGGTCCCACTATCCACGGTAGATATTCTTGGTAGACCATATTTTGTTGAAGAGCAATCACTATCCTCCTATTGAAAAAAAAAAGCATTTTGAATGCAGATTGAAAGAAAATTTTTATTTTAGAGAAATAAGCTTTTAGAAAATATTGTTGTTGTTGACACTTATTAATTTTATTTTTTTATATCCGTCGTTGAAAAGCTGACCCAATTTTGGGTTTACGACTACTAATGATCAACTCCGTAGACTTGTAATTTTGAACCAATCCAGAAGACGAGGAAACTCTTGGATCAGTATCCTCAGAGGTATGATTTAATATGGGAACAGGGAGGACTTCGTGACTCGACATATTTAACGTGCATCAGTCACCATTAACTACACGGGGGAGTCTTTGGGCGAAGGACCCACGACTCTTAGATATGGGCCCAGTGCCCTACCAACCAGGCCATCCCGGCAGAAATCATAATTTTTGTAAAAAAAATGGGCATAAACCGTTCCTCTCCTTGATCATCAATGATGAATGAGAAGGGTTGATGAGCAAAATGAACAAGAGATATAACCTTCTGGTTTATTTAAAAAATTGTGAGTAGAAATAATAATTTGATTACTCGAAAAAAAAAAGTAAATATCTGGCTCGGGCAAGTCAATCCGAAGAAGAGCCAAAGCCAAGTAAAGATATTCTATGCTATGGCCTGTGTACTCATCGGACTTAAATCCTATACAGTATGCCTAGGTTGCTTTTGGCAGGACACGTCTATTCCAAATGGTGCAAGAGCTTTCTTGAGAGAGGAGAGGGAAAAAATCCTCCCAAGGAATCGTCGATTCTTTAGTGGACAGCATGAATAACAAACGCAAATAGTGTCCGAGGTGTAATCCACATCTTACTGAAATACTGTTTCATTTTGGCAAGAAGACCCATTTTTCATTTCTGTTGAAAAATCCTCCAATGAGGATCTTTTTTATTTTATTATTTTTCGATATGTGAACTATTCTGGATAATATTAAAATGCACATGGTCTCTACTAAATATGTACTTAGTTTCATTACGTCAATTATAATATTAATATTTTATACATATATATATATATATATATATATATATATATATATATATATATATATATATATATATATATATATATATATATATATATATATATATATATATATATAATATATATATATATATATATATATATATATATATTATAATTATTCAAAATAAAGAAAAATCATTCTTTATAATGCATCTTTGCCTCTAAAAAATTAAAAAATATAATTGTAAATGAGTTTAAGATGAAAGAAGAAAAGCAGAAAACAAACTTCCCATATAAAGTAAAATAAAATAAAAGTGTGTTTAAAATTAGATTTATTAGTTCAACAAATAAAACAAACTATTGAGGACAAAAAATATAATATAATAAATGTAGAGAAAACATGGAAAAAGATGTTTTGAGGGAGAAGAAAAAAATGTTTTTAAATAATATTCACAAATTCAAATTTTAAAGAAAAATTGGAAAATAAAAACGAAATAAAGGGAGAGAATGGTTATCAGAGAAACATACTTCTTCATTGGTGTAAATTGGGTTATTTTTATTCCATGGGAATTACAACAAAAAATTTTAATAAATGCATATGTTCTTGTCCATTTTATTGTAATTAAAAAAAAACATTGTCTTAAAATATTTTTCCTCACAAGCGTTTTAATTAAATAATATAAAAAAAAAAACTTAAATATTGAATAAAAAATGTATCATCAAATGAATATGAATTTTGTTACAGGTTTCAAAAAATCATTACAGGTTAAAAAATCTTCCAACTCTCGGAACTCTTGTGTTCCACGGAACACCACTTGGGAACCGCTGGAACACATCATAAGGATTGAGAATTGCATAACAATCCAGAGCAACGTATACACGCTTTTTTTTTTATACACGCTTCCCTGTTATGTAGGAACACAGTTGAACCTTAAATTATCTGTTTTGTTTCAACGTCATAAATCCTTATGTTGAAACATTTGTGCTACCTTCTTTCTTTATATAAAAAAAGCGTTTAAAAAAAAAAAACGTAATTTAAATATAAAAATGAACGTTCCAAATATCCTGAAACAATCCAAGAAATAAAAATTCAGTGTTTGCATATAAAATGGAGTTTTATTAGTTATAGAACTACGAAATCCTTAGAAATTTTGTTTTACTTTCTGTAAATTTTTTGATTTATTTTTTTAATTTCTTGTAAAAAATTAATTTGTTGAAAAATATTATATTTTTTGTAAATATTATATTTTTTGATATTAAGTAAGTAAATATTATATTTTTTGATAATATTTTTTGATATTTTTATTTGATAAATATTATATTTTTTGTTTGAAGAAAAAAATATAAAAAAATCATAAATAAGTAACTCTTTAAGATCCGTTAAATTAAAAATTATATTTCATTTTTAAAAAAAGTTTAAAAATAATAATTTTAAATAATGACGATTTTTTAATTTGCGATATAAATACTCGTATACACTCAGAAAAAAAATTGGGGACAAAAGTTATGTTATCTTATGGTGAATGATTAGGATGAAAAGTTTAAGAGGTTAAATTTAAAAAAGAAGAAAACAAATATTTTTATTCAAAATCAAAGAAACAATAAAACTCTAAAAAAATTTTTTTACCGCTTACTATATTTTAATGAAATGAAGAAAAACTTTTATATTTTAAAATTCAATTACCAAAATAATTAAATTTTGGTGCAAAAAATGTTTCATTTAGTAACATAAAATAATAATTGAAGTTATTTAGAAAAGCACGGATATAGTTGCTAAAAATATTGCCTGTCCAAATAAAATACTCGTATATAGATTAAGGCAGATTGAAAACAATTGGATTTTGTACCATCCGGATACTACTACTACGAAATATTTCCCGGAAAAATATAAGAACGTGTAGCCGTTGAAACTCACATATACGTAGACATGGATGGACACTGTGATAGCATGGAGGGCTGCGGACGTACGTTTTCGGGGCACCATGCGGTGTATATATATATATATATATATATACATATATATATATATATATATATATATATATATATATATATATATATATATATATATATATGTATATATATGTATATATATATATATATATATATATATATATATATATATATATATATATATATATATATATATATATATATATATATATATATATATACATATATATATATACATATATATATATACATATATATACATATATATATATATACATATATATACATATATATATATATACATATATATATATATATATATATATATATATATATATATATATATATATATATATATATATATATATATATATATATATATATATATATATATATATATATATATATATATATATATATATATATATATATATATATATATATATATATATATATATATATATATATATATGTAATGCAAAAATTATAAATACTTTTGTATCAATAAAAGCATTAAAACTCTTTTCCTAAAATGTCTTTGGTAAAGAGTAGAGACATTCTATTTTGGAACTTCAAGGCTGAAAACATACCAATGAATTATAATTAGATTTATGTTTAAAGTAAAAGCATTGCCATACATGAAAATGAATGACCCAGTATATTTTTGTTTTTAACTAAATTCATAAATTCTCTGGAAGTATTGAAATATTCATAGTATGCGAGTACTCTTCATTTAAGTTGCACTTCATTTATTACAACTTTTATTTTCTGGACTAAAGTTTCATGTGCTGAAAAGGGTTAACGTTTAGCGTTATATGTTTACCTGGTTTCATCATAAAGTTTTTGACTGTCCCAGTGAGGATTCAGGCCGAGCAGCTTGTCATGTATAGTATTGTGTAAACGGACCAACAGTGTGTGCACAAAGATTAACATTGTATGTTGGTTTATTCGTTCATCACCTATTAAATGAACAATTAGAGAGGATTATGAAAAAATATCTTGCATAGTTTTTGAATCTATATGTATAATATTCAGAGAAACAAAGATAATTGTGTCTATCTGCGGAGGGGATTTTCGGATTTCTGGATGCATCTTGTGTTATTTGTTCTTTTACAGATAAGGGCTTATAAGCCATATTTGTTATTAGCACCCCCGTTTCGTATTTGTAACAAATAACGTTTTTTCTCTGTTAAACCAACTTGGAACAAGACAGTTTTATCGTGTCTTCTTTTTCCTCCAGCGACTTTTTATTCGTTGTTTCAGTTTTGTTTGAACTTTAAAAAAATATGCCTGCTGAATTCTCAGGCATTTCATGTATATATTTTTAACAATAACGCGTGATGCCAACTTGATAACAATAGAAATCTTGTTATAAAAACATTTTACTTCCTATCTTTTTTTCTGTAATAATGAAAAAGTCGTTACTACTACTGAGTACCGGTAATATGTACTATACTATATTTATTTATTTATTGATGCATTTGCAAGTTTGTGTGCTAAATTAAGACTTATAAATCTCTGCCCAGTAGAAGGATATATATCATAATACAGAAAGAGAACGAACAGCGGGATTCTAGCCTGCAGCGTTTGGCGGGCAATACAGAAAGGGTCTTACTTATTTGTAAGATATTTTTAAACTTAAAAGTGGCTATAAGTGATTAAAATATGTGGCAGTTACCGCTAATTAGCTTTTTTGAGTAGAAAATAAGAAATGAAATGTTCTTTCTACCTTTTTCAATGCTTCCAGAATCAGTAGCAGCTGGGGATAGAGGTAGACATTCAAAATGCAAATTGCCGGGGTTGCAGAATTCAAATCGGGATCGATTAGAATTCGTTTGCGGGGGAGTAGTGTAAACGCACTTGAATTCCTGTGATGGATTTTGGGAGAAGGTAAAGGGGTAAAAAAGGGAGAAACTTAAACACTGATATTTAAAGTATTCTTTTTACGCTGAATAGAATGAAACCATACTTAAAACGTTAAGTGTAATAGTTTAGTAGTTATACGGGTTTTATGTGCAAAATGTACATATTTGACTTGTACAGCACTCATAAAAAATGAACCACCATGAATAACTTTTGATCTAATTATCAGATCTTCACGTTTATAACACTTAATTTCAATGGCTTAAGAGGGCGACCTCAAATAGGCTATTTAATATGTGCAGACGATATTTCAAGTTACAAAATCAGGCACAAAAATGTCTGAATAAACATAACTTTTTTTCGACGAATGCGGATCTTCGACTGCTGAAATACACGAAGCAGCCGTCATCTGGGAAATATGATAGTTTTGGTCAGGAGAGCGGTCCAAAGTTTGTTTAAATTTACTTTTTGCGTAGTTCGCTATGTCTCGAGAACATTTAAAGCGAATTAAACAAAAATTGCCCAAAATTATAAAGTTCGTTTATCCAAAGATAATTCCATGCCAAAAAAGAGACTATTTTTTATTATTTTATTTAGTAATGGTTGAGAAAATTTTGAATTGTAAGGTTTACAATTTTTTGCATCATTTAAAAAAAACATTTTTACATGGTAAAATGCAAAATTTGAGCAAAATCAGTCGAATCAAATCAATCCTAAATCAATCAAAATCAGTCATAAGAAATCAAAATTTAGATATCTGACTTCTTTTTAAAATTCAATTTCTCAGGAACCCATTTCGTTCAAAATTGGTTTTGACAATTATTAAATAAAATAATAAAATGCAGTACATAGTTGCTAAAAGTTTTTTTTTTCTTCATAATTGTGTGTAAAAAGCTTTCAATTCGTTTAACACGTTCACGCTGGGAAAAGTGAAAATACTGGTAGAAGAACTATTTCAATATTTGATAATATTCGGGAGGAGTTAATCTATTCTCAACAATAACAATTCACTGTAAGGAAATTTATCACGGCGAAGAAGCAATTAAATATAAAAATTGCATCCGTTAAAAACAATGGGTAGTTATGGATTTTTATTATTCCCGGAAAAAAACTAAAAAATGAAATTTATTGTTACCAGTTTTTACTCCGGTGCGCTGCCAAGATGAGACAATCTAGCGTGACCCACCGGTGGGTCACCCAGGCGTAAACGTGTTAAAAAGTTTTCGAGATACGAAGAAATACGCAAAAAGTAAAATTAACCTTAAGCGGGTCCAAACTTTTGACCATTCTCTACAGGAACCCTATTTCCCAGATTGCGGCGATCCCCTATATTTTGAGGACCAGAAATCCAAATCTGTTGAAAGAAACTGTATCTTTATTCAGAGAAAGTACGTTTTTATGACTGATTTCGTAGCTTAAAACATTGTCTACACTAATTAACTAGCGTATATGGGGTCACCCCCTCGAATTAGTAAGATTGAGATCCGATCATTGGATCAAACGTTTTTCAGGGTGGACCGTTTTTTTATTTTGAGTACTTTACAGATGGATGACAAATAATGTAATCACTTCTAGACTAATTCTATGTGAACAATCTTTCTTTTATCTCTAAATGTTTCAGAACAACAAACCTGTTTGCACAATTTGAAGGATCATGCTTCAGGATTTAGAAAAGATATTAGATATCATTTAGACTTTCTTATTATCATTATAATTCTAAAAGCATTCCTATATAAATATCGCAATTCTATAGAATGTTTTCAAAATATCTGGTATTAACTCAAAAAAAGTTTCGAAGAAGAGCTTCCTCTCCTCATTTGGGTCGATGTAAATTTTGCATAGGTAAAAATGACACTATCTCTAAAAGCTTCAAACTGCTTTGCCACATAAAATCTTCCGAAAAATTTGTTTTTAAAAAATTGCTAATTTAGAATTAGCATAGAAGTGTTCGTATTATTTTATTCCTGATCTGTAACAATAAATAAAGCAATTAGCTTAATATTGTATTTTTTTAAACCATTTTAAAATTTATGAGATATTTTTATAAATTTATGAGGAATGATTATGAAATTCAAGAATACAATTAGATGAATCAGACTTAGTTCCTCCGATTATTATGTATGTTTTGATAGTCTTTATTACATGGAATAAATTCGGTACTTTAAAATTGAGATCACTTCAGTCTACTGTAAGTATTAACACGTTGAATGCTACGCTGATTTTACATGGTGAATAACTACAAACTAAATTTGACAGATTTTGCTAATGTTTTGAAAGGTTTAGCACGTCATATCTGAAAAAAGTGATGAATTATATAAGCCTACGAATTGTTTAGAAATAGTGGTGGATAAAAATCTACTAAATTGAATTTTTTAAACCAAGAATCACAATTAATAAACTACCACTTGAAAATATTTATTCGCTGTCCGGAGCAAGTTGGCACCTCTGTTGTATATAAATAAAACTGTGTGTGTTCTATATTGCATTCATTTCTTCAAACCATTTTAGTAACGATAATAATATTAAAAAAATAAAATTTACTCGAATTAGGTGTTTCTAATAATCTTGGCAGCGCCGGTCACCGGTGACCCCCATGGCATTCAACGTGTTAACCGACGAACAAAAAACTTCTGTGGTTTTTATAGAAGGGTATGCATAAAGTGTTTGAAATAAATATTTCTTTTTTTTTTCATACCAGATAAGAAACACCTCTCAGTTTCATTGATAATACAGAAGAGTGTTTCATTGCTGTAGGCATGCGGCAGTATTTCACCGAAAGGAGTTTGACGCACTTGTAGTCTACCTGCAGAAAGAATCAAAACGAACAAAAGTGAATAAATAGAGTGAAAAAATATTCGAGAGATTTTACACGACTAAGTAGCCGTAGGTTGGTTCTAAGCAAGCTTTGTAAAAAATAGATGTTGTTTTTCATGGCAACTGCGCTGCTCGGAACTTAAGTGCATCAAAATGCGGAACTTTACGTATTCGTGCAAAATCTTCAAATTTACAAAAAAATTCTTTTTTTTTATTTATTATTTTTTTTTTGCTACAAAAGCACTTAATTAAACACTACTAACCGCCATGCATTTAACATATATTATGTTGGAGCATAAAAACAAAATTACAAAAGCACAGAATAAAAATTTGCTTCAAACTAATAATAAAAGTAACGATATTAAAATGAAATAAACAAATGTCGCAATATTAAGCATAAAATAAATTTAGTCAACTGAACTTTAAATGCGTCCACTTCATAGCCCGGTACTACCTACTGTATAAGGTATAAGGGAAACATTTTGGAAGGCGATTTCAGTTCATCTCAATATTTTATTGGCAAAACATTTTCCATTGATTATTCTAGATAACAATGCAGATGTCTATATTCCTTGCCAATAGACAAGGATTCTAAAGTCTACGCGATTATCCTCATCGTTACCATCGTTTCGACAAATCTTGCTTTCCCTCCAATCAGGTATATTTTAATTTTTTAATGGAACGTACTGGCGTGGGGGAGAAGAGAAAGATTTGAAGAAACCATGGTAACGGAGAGGGTTCTTAATTTCTCTTAATTCTTAATTTTTTAAAATGTAACGAGTTGCCATTTTTACTTTTTAACACGTTCACGCCGGGTAAAGTGAAAATACTGGTACGGGAAAAGAGAAAATACTGGTAGAAGAACTATTTCAATATTAGATAATATTCGGGAGGAGTTAATCTATACTCAACAATAACAATTCACTGTAAGGAAATTTACCACGGCGAAGAAGCAATTCAATATAAAAATTGCATCCGTTAAAAACAATGGGTAGTTATGGACTTTTATTATTTCCGGAAAAAAAATTAAATTTATTGTTACCAGTTTTTACTCCGGTGCGCTGCCAAGATGAGACAATCTAGCGTGAACGTGTTAAATCGTAGACATGATTCAAACTTGGAATGACTTCCTTTTTTAAAAGATAAATAAGGAACTAATGCGATTTTCGAAAACTGATAGTGACTGTTAATAGTAGAAATATGATCCTTTGTTTACGCACAAATGTCGATCTTGTGTCACTACAAATTGTTAGATTTAGGGTGGCAATAATTCTTTCAGCAAGGAATGCGCTTAGGATAAATGCCTTTTTTGATAAATAAAAATGATAGAGGTATTTCTATTACTTGTTATAATTTTAAATTATAACATTGCTGCAGTCGTTCCTCTAGCTGTTCATAAACTCTTATTTCTTATTGGTGCCGCGATTCAGCCAATGGTGGTGCAACTGCAGTAAATAGTTCAAAATTATTTTTTACTTTTTTCCATTATCATGATCGTATTACTCTTATTTTTTCTTCCTGTTTTCCAAAGTCATGATGAAAATGGACGGGTGGGTGATCACTTCGATCAGTCTGCGTAGGGACCGAGGGTGTGCGGTATGGGTCCTCGCTAAACTGTTCTACCGTAAAGTGTTCGACTTCACGTCCAGGTCGTCGAGCTACCGAAGCAGGGGTGCCATCCCCTCAGCAGAAGATCAAAATTGTGATGGCATGTCTTCGGATCATCCTCAGGGATGTTTCCCAGACAGTCGCCAATAGCCCATTGTGCAGCTCTAGTCCGACGTAAAGGAACAACAACATGATGAAAATTGCTCCACGATTTCGCAAATCAAGATGAAAAGGTAAAAGTCAGCAATAATGTGACTATGACTTGCTATCAAAGGTGAATGAGTTAAAGACCACCGTAGTGCTGGAACTTAGATCAATAGTTTACATAGGTATTACTAGCTACATTTGTGATTTAAAATGAATATTAAAATACTGAACAGAACTGAATAAAGTAATTCATATTGATCATTGTGGTCGTTCTTGAAGATGAAGAAAAAAGTAAAATGAAATTGGAAAGAGATGTTCGGAAAAAGTTCTGGAAAAGTCATCTGGAGAAGTCCAATTGAAGAAACATCTCTTCTTCGTTGTTCAGTTGAATGCTCTTCTCAATGAATAATTCACTGCTCATTTCATAACTGAGGTTCGCGAGTGGCCACACAACTTGAGAAAACAGCTACGGACAGACAGGTTCACAAGTGACCGCAATAAGCCTAAATTCTACTTCGAAATAACATCACGCTCGGCAGTCAAGACCACAATTCTTTGCAGTTACACAGAGTTTTCACTTTGTCCGGGAATCTAACATCTTTAAAACCATTGATTCGTTAACATTATGGCAGAAGCTCTGTAGTCCGCAATACTTGTTTCATAAAGAAAAATCTTGTGAAGTGGATGGTTTATTACTATTACTGAAATTACATACATTTGGAGGCTTGTGTACTCAATTTAGGCTTATAAACCTTTGTCAAGTAAAAGGACAGATATCACGGAGAATACATCCAGAGTTACAGCAGGATTCGAACCCGCGTCTTCCACGCCATGCGGGTGATACCGTTCGGCCAGGGAGGCCCCCGAAGTGGATGGTTTATTGATGTTACATACATTTGCAGACTTGTTTGCTCAATTTAGGCATATAAACCTTTGACAAGTAGAAGGACAGATAGAACAGTTTAGAGACAGACATCCCATAGAATACATCCAGGGTTACGGCGGGATTCGAACCCTCCACCTTCACACTGCGTTTGGCAGGCGATACCGCTCGGCCAAGGAGGCCCCGAAGTGGATGGTAAATATTAAAGTAGGTTTTAAACTTAAATATTTATAATTAGTGTTGTTATTTTATGTTTTAAGTAATTGTTGTATTGTTATATTTTGAAGCTGAATATATAGAAATATATTGTACTCCGAATACAATATATTCAGCTGAATATATTTTTATTTTATTTTATAACCGTCGTTGAACAGCCGACCCAATTTCATGGGTTTACGACTACTTACGTTCAACTCCGTAGCCTTGTAATTTTGAACCAATCCAGAAGACAAGGAAACTCCTGGATCAGTACCCCCAGAGGTATTGATTTGTTGTGGGAGGACTTTGAGACTCGACAGATTTAACGTGCATCAGTCACCATTTACTACACGGGGAGTCTTCGGCCGGCGAGGATCGAACCCACGCTCGCTTTATTATTTTTTTTTGCATGTTCTATTCTTGAACGGATGGTTGACCGTGTAAAGCTAATCTCAGGTGTGGCGCAAGAGGTAAGACTTCCGGGTTACTACTTCCGACTGATTTTTACGCCTGGAAAAAATGCACCCCATCCGATATCATCATTATACTTGTAGGGATTCCAATTCAACGCGTTCTTTCAATCTGACTTTCAACAAACGAATTGGAAAGACTCCGCAAGCTTGCCATAATACTACCCACAAAAATAAAAAAACGGTGCTATGTAATGCAAATATAGCCAGATAAAGGATAACACTCAAAACAAGACTAACCTTTATTTGAGCTGTGAAATTAATTGTGTTAAATTTGTTTTAAGCTCACGGCCGGTTAGAATTTATAAATTACAGAAAACTCTTATGAATAATAAAATTTTACGCTTAAATTTAGATACAAATCACAAAAATAAAACTTCCTAGAATATTAAGCCTGTTCACATAAACATAACATAATCGGAAGGATACACCAGAAGTTTTCTTCTGGTATTGGGAAGATTGTTACTGTTTACATTCAGTCAGTCACACCTTCTTTGTTTATTAAGAAAAAAAGAAAAGTCTTCACACTTACCGGAGGAATCATTTGCTCTCATTTGTTGAGCTTCTTTTTCATTACTTCCGTATACAGCAGAAACATCCAGGAATGAAGTCTTTTTATTCATCTGCTGTCTTTTATCTGTGGATACAGCTCTCTGTACTCAATGTACTCAATTTCAGTTTATAATATTATTAAAATATTTAGCGACATTCATTCTTTACAAATTAGCATACGGTTGTAGTCACAAAACTATCAAATTCGTTACAAGAATTATGATTTTTAAAGCCAGTGAAAACCCTAATGGTATCCATGCTTCCTCCTCACCCCCCAAGAAACAATCTTCTATTTTAATATTTTGCTTTAAAATTTTTATTATATATTATAAGACTTTCAGTTGTGGATTTGCCCGCAATTGGATTTGCACATGGTAAAAATATAAATTTAGTTAGCAAAGACATTTTTAAGAAATTTATTGATAATTATAACATCCAATTAACTCAATGATTTAAATAGAATTTAATTACATTAGTTGAATATCTATTGCTTCTTTTTTATCAAATTTTGGATGATTTTGCAAGTACATATGAATTTTCCTCTCACTTTATACATTACATTTCGTGTTTTATTCTGTATTTAAGTGAAATATTATTTTCTATTTTTTGCTGACATGTTTTTTTTGTGCTTAATTTGTTCTATTTTCATTTCAATTTTTTTTGGTGCTCCTTTGTATTGATATATTTTGCTTTAGCTACATTAATACCAAATTAGAAAAGCACTCTTTTTTTGCGGATATAATCATCTGAACTGATGACGAGATTATAACTTTTCCTTTTTTTTTTGCTTTCCGTCTTTTTTTAAATTAGACAATTTGTTTTTTTTTTTTTTTTGCCTCGTGATACCATTTCCATTTTCTTTCATTTTCGTAACCCAACTGTTTCAGACAATTTTGAAGCTCTCTAACTAAAGTTATATATCAGGAACTCCACACACCACCCTATGAAAAATGATTCAAAACTTCACATGCAACTCCATTTTCATTCCTACTGTTTTGTGGTGATGTTTTTAAAATGTTGGCAAAATTACCAAAAAAATTTGAAACCTTCATCTTTTAATTGTATACCACTCCATAAAATATTCTGTAAATAAAAAAGCGTAGTAGCCGGCATGCATATTCTGTATTTATTTACATATTTATTCTATTTATCTACATGTAATGTGGGCAAAGTAATTTTAAGTTTAATTTGTAAATTCAAGAACTAAATGGAAAAAGCTTAAATTTCGCTATCCTTTAAAAATAAAAATAAAATCTTCGGCCAAATTTGAATATTCAATAGATATGCATGCAAGGCTCCCAAAGCTCCCTTAAATTTTTTTTAAATGGTAGCAAAATTTAAAAAGTGAAATATATTTCTTGATTTTAATAATTGGTTAATAAATTCTCTTTAACACCACAAATATTTGGAAACATTTTACATGTACGGATGTCTGATAGATAAATATTTTATAACCATCGTTGAACAGCCGACCTAATTTTTGGGTTTACTACAACTAATATTCAACTCCGTAGCCTTGTCATTTTGAACCCAATCCAGAAGACAAGGAAAGTTCTGGATCAAGTATTAGGAAAAATTTGCCTTCGTGGAGGACTTTTTGATGGAAATAGCCCGCATTTGCTTTGCATGAAGAGGAAGACCACGAGAACCTCCCACGGTTAGCCTAACGACAAGGGGACTCTAACCCCTGATACGTCTACCACTGAGGATATTTCACGTCAGCACTGTGCTATCCGGATGCGGAATTCGTATCGACCAGCCATCGCCGGGATCGAACCTCAGTTCACCTCAACGGAAGGCGAACGCTCTATCCCCTGAGCCATCGCGGCTCTGATAGATAAATATTATCTCAATTCAAGTGGTGACGAAGCATTTAAATTTTTTCGATGCGCAGTTTGCTACTACTTTAATATTTTTAGCGGACCTTTGGGAGCCCTATGTTGTACAAGGATACCCTTTAACATTTGAAGTTTTCGAGAATAATTATTTCCGTTGATAGTAAACTAAATAAAGCTTTTAAATGAAAAGAGTTTTAATCAAAACGTAGGAGCATGACCAGTAATTTATAATAATTTTCATATATTATTTTAAATTATTTTCATTTAAAAGTGGCCATAGATTTTAAAATTCCAATTAATAAGTTATCAGTCAGGGAAAAATATTTTTCTGAAAACATGGAAACTCCGTAGTAGTGGTACCAGTCATAAGGTTATTAGGCATAATTGTATAACCAGACTTACCAAAATTGCATTGTGGATAAGGAGCTGTTCTTGTAATTGGTATGCATGAAAATTCAAACTGGTGGTAAAAAGGATCGTCAGGACTAATATCAATGTCTACGCAGTTACGATCAGGATTTTTTTCACAGCAAGGTACTATAGTTCCATTTCCTAAAAGAAGTTTCAAAAATGTATTCTTGCATTTGCAGCAAAAAAGAATACATAATTTTTTTCTTCCTAAAACTGAAACTATTTTAAAATGGTTTTGCCAGTAATTTTATGTGATTTTTTTAATCAATCAAATTGTTCCAACAGATTACTCAAATGCCTGCAATGAGAGTTACAGACCCATTAGTCTTCTAAACATTTTGTGAAAAATTCACGAAAAGATTATATACAATATAGAATCAAGCCATTACTTACAGCCCTCCCCGACCAGAAATTTGGATTCCGCTAAAAACTGGACACTACAAAACAACTTCTTCGCATAATAGATTAGGGTACACTAACCAGTGAAGGAACACTTAAGCTTTTAAAAAAATATCAAAATTTGTAATTTTAGTTAAATGACAGTGTCAACATATTTGTTATTAAATGCAAATTATGCAACAAAAAAAACTTACATAATATTGTTTTAAGCTTTTGGCTGTTCAAATAATAAGTAGTAAGATAACCAAGTGAAGGAACAGTGAATGAACACTGAATTTTCCAGTTAATGAACACTTACTTCAGGGAATTTTTGATTCTCTTTAGGTGTTCATAGGCTATACAAATATCTAAAAACAGGAATTTTCCTGGAGGTCATATAACATATAATCTCCAGTTAACGGGGAAAATTTTACTTCTTTTCAGTCACGAAATGGAAAGTAAAGTGGGGTTGAATACAGAATTAAAAAATTTTTTTTTCATTTTCTTTCTCACAGTTTGATAGTCAATTTTAAATCATGAATGTTTATCATTGTGTAATCCGAAGATGTTTTTATTATTATTTTATCACATACGGTTTTCTCTCTTTCCCCTAATTTTTTAAAGCTGTTTTTAAAAATCTTTTTAAGTATTCTTTCTCTCTTCTTCATACTTTCTTGCTATAACTTTTTTTCAGCTCTTTCAGTTTCTTTTTATTCTTACCATTTTTATGAAGTTAATGCAAAAGGTAATTTATTTCTTTTTCTTTTGATTTGACCTTCCACTTTTTCCCCATTAATTGGCCAATGTAAATGTTTCTTCGAAATTTCTTCTGATTTTCCAGTACCATTTCCAGTATTCCTCACTGGATAATTGATGTGAGAAAGGAGTTTCGAAGTTTAAGGAAAATCCCTCGCCCATTGACTTATATCTAGTGGGTCTTTAGCAGTACTTACCACTTTCTGACTTTGATTACTTATCGAATCAATTGTTTTTTCAACTAACAATGCATCAAGAGGGCTTATCTTTTAATCAGTTTTCAATGACTTCTATATCAGTTTTCAAGATACATTCATTTTCAATGTTAGTTGTTTCAGCTTCAAGTGAATTCTTAAAGTATGTGTTTTGTTGATAAGCTCTCTTGCTAGTTAAATCTTTGCGTCAGTCTTGAATGCCTTCATTAAAGCCAACGTTTTCAACATGAAATGGAAAAATACCACATTTCTTAAAAGCACTTTAAAATTTGACTTCATCAATTGAGGCCCCAAAAGCTTATTTAAAAATGGATGTTAAATTATCTCAACATATTGTTTTACAACTCTTTTGTTTTCAAGATCTAACGGAAGATTTCCATGAAACTTTCAAAGCTCGAAATACGCCTATATCACAAGGCTGGAGTGCATTAGTAGAATTAGATAGAAAGCTAAACCAGAGAATTGGTTTTGATGAACAAAACCTATTCAGTTTCAAATTGATATGAGATTTATGCCCATCCAGAAGAAGCAAAATAGGGAATTTGATAAAATTTTTAATTATCCATGGGTAGAAACATTTACAATATACGAGTATTCGTAAAATGTTGCTACGGTCATCGATTCACTTCATTAATCACTTTTTTCAATGAAATATATAGCAGGAACTGATTCCGCAATACCTCGAGGATTTCTTCAGTAAAGAAAAGCTACCATTGCAGGTACTTCTTTTCCACTGGCTGAAATGTTTGCCAAAACTGTTTTTCTTTCGTAGGAACTATATAATATAAATCTTTATAATTTTTAGGGCCAAAGATTTTTCCTGTTTAAGGGCAATATTCCACTCCTGTTTCGTTCGCATTGTAGATGCGATCACTTTCTAAAAGGGTGCCAGGGCTACTTTCCTCTTCAAGAAAGTTCTTTAAACAACTCTCGAATATGATTCTCCGTAATGGAATCTTTGCTTTTTGAAATTATCTTCGCATTGCGCTGAGTTATTAGTAGATGTCGTCTTAAAAAAAGCTTCACCCGTTTTTCATCTGGATGATTGTCTTTAAATGGATTTTTCTTTTCCGTTTCCGTCATGACGTTAAAGACCGTATTAGCTAATTATTGGCACAAAAGCAAGCAAAGAAATGTTCTATTCAAATTTTTATTGTTACATTTATTTAGTTTTCGATTAGTAAACATAGTTTATTAAGCTGTTTAACGTATGATGCAACTAACCACTGGATTTATAAAGATAAATTATAATTATAATTCTCTTTCTAAGTTTAGAAATTAAATTAGCATTTTAAAACGAAATTATTTTAGGAGTTATTCATACAACATTTAACAAAATTTTAGGTGTCCTCTATATTGCAGAACTACTAATTATCTTTGAGCCATGTGAAATCATAGTTCACACACACTGTTCATTTACTGGGAAATCTATTCCCAGTGAAGAAACATGCCTGCACCTTTACTGGTTAGAAATTATTTTCTGTATTTTCAGCAGAGTTTTAATGTATAATATGACTAAAGGTACAAGAAAATTAAAATTTTATTTTTATTTTCATTAACTTGGAAAAATCCCAGTAAAGGAACACTTTTTCATTCATTGGTTTTTCCTCGTTTTGTAATCCAGTTAATAAACACCCCCTGATCTCAGCACTTGCTTATGCTATGAAGCTTAAAATAAATAAAACGTAACTTCAATAACCATATTTCGAATTCTCTTTTTTGCAGTGAGAAAAATAAAACTATTACATGAAATTAATTGCGTTTTAAACGGATAACTACAACCTTATAATTCTGTCAAAGAAACGAGGTGTTGCATAGATACTAACAAATTCAAAATTTATTCCAGGGAAGACTATATGACCAGGTAACCCAATGCATTGTTAAATGACTTCTTATTGTTAGGTAGTAAGCTACTGTTACCAATCAATCTAAGTAAAAGCTTTTAAAATCTCATTTTTAAAAAAATATATTTGAAATGTTCATTCACTGGGGTGTGTTCCTTCACTAGTTGGTTTACCCTATATAGGCAGAGCTCTGATCAACAAAGAAACAATAGCATTTATTACAATAGTGTCTCAAAAGCATTCGACAAAGTCTGGCATACTGGCACAATATTCAAATTAATGCAACTTAACTTTCCACCTGGTCTCATTAAACTACTTTCCTGCTATCATTCAAATAGAACCCTTCAGGTATCAATTCAAAACTACAAATAATCAAAAAGAAATATCATAGGTGGAGAACCTTAGGGCAGCATTCTTGGACCGATTCTGTATATTTTATACGCTTATGATTTTCCAATTAATAGAGCAGTATTACAGACTTTTACGCAGACGACGCAGGAATCATCATCAGATCAAGAAATCCAAACATAGCACTACAAAAATTACAGGAACAAATACATGAAATAGAAGTTATGAATAGTGCGTTAAATGGAAAATAACTGTAAATGCAGATAAATCTCAAATCCTAGTTACATAAAAAAGAAGACCCAAAAATGTTCAATATCCAAATACCCCTAGTCAAAAAAGAAAAATACCTCGACCTCATAAGCAAACTCACCTGGAATGACCATATCAAAAATATGAGAGATAAAGCAAATGCATCAACAATAGTAATACAACCACTTATCTACAACCAGAATATGTTATTAAAACTAAGAAAACTGCTTTATACATCGATGATAATAAATTAACTATTTTATTGAAGGAAAGCAAAAGAAAATAGATAAATATTTTATTGAGAAAAATAATTGCAAATTAAATATTTTAATTAAAGATATTGTATGGGGTTTAAAATGATTTAACATAAAACAGAAAGCATTATAGCTCAAAACACGATGCAACATTCACATGGGATCCTGTTCAGTATATTTTTAATTTATGAACATTCATATTGAGTGATTTACAAGAGATGTTATGAATACTAAATCTTAAAACGGTTTTTAAGCACTTCTTTAAGCAAAAAAATATTGGAAAGAAAGTTTAAAAACAGTTTAAAAATCCGTATTTGAATTTCGCACTTTGTAAGAATATTGTTTTAAAAATATCGAAATTAAAAAGAAAAGAAACACTTGGAAATACAAACTGCCTGAAAGAAAAGAAAAAAGTAAAACGAGAAATGGACGATTTCATAGTCAACCCATGTTGACAATGAAATCGGCACAAATAAGGCACGTCAAAAGTAATGATTAAATTGCCTAGTTTCGAGGATTGCTGTAATTGTTGTAATATCGGATTATTTCTATTTTCCAAAAAAAAAAAAAAAAAAAAAAATTCTCTCTCTCACTATATATATATATATATATATATATATATATATATATATATATATATATATATATATATATATATATATATATATATATATATATATATATATATTTTTTTTTTTTTTTTTTTTTTTTTCAGGGACTACCGTGAGCCTCAGGTTGTGCACCCTTAATTGTGTATTATTTCTGGAACGGGTGCCCTCAAACTTCGCGTCTCCCCCCCCTCCCCGCACCGCGGTGATTGCATTTACGGCACTTGAATCAGAGGAACAAGTAAAATAATATATATAAGGGTTCAGTTAATGTTACAGAAAGTAACTTAAGTCATAAAACATTTGAAGGTTTTCCGTTCATTATGCCGTACTACACATGAAATAAAGCATACAAACTGTTTAGGTTAGATTACCATTTTTGTTTTTGGCATTTCACCGAGAGATGATAAATATTAATAAAATAAATGTCTCCTCAACAGAAATTGCCTAATTTGCAGATACGTGGTTTTGGAGTAGTGGCAACGAAATAAGTTTAACTTATGACTTAGTATTGCATATTTGGTTTTGGTTCCTATGAGAATATAATAACTACGGCGTGACGATAGAGATGAATGAAAGAGAACGCTGCTTACTTCGATTCATATTGATCCCCTTTCCGTATTTTTACGATTTGCATATTTAAAATGTTACTTCTTCAGTTACTAAGACTGTTTCTTAGTAAGCAAAGAAAACAATTATTGGATCAAAAGCTATTCAGGATGTTCCGCTTTTAAATTAATATATGATTTTTTTTATGCTGCCTTGACTATATAACATGAATATATTGAGTACACTTACGAGCTATAGCTGGAGCAAGGGTAAGATCATGGACCAAGAATTGACCATAATAAGAAAAAAATGCGGATACTTGATTGGAGGGAACATTCTTGTTTTCCATATTTATGCTAATGTTTCGTGCATTTGGCAAATCTTCTCCGGAAACTGATTTTCGAAATCCACTCACACCTGTATTAAATATATTCTTAATAATAACAATTATAACAACTATAATAATAAAAAATATAATAATAATAAAATTGACAATTATAGAAGTAAAGATGAATGGCCAATTACACCGTTCAATGAATTTGAACGTTTCTTTTGTCCTTTTTTAAATGAAACTATGTGATTCTGTACAAAGAAAAGAAGCTTGATTCATACGTCCAAACCGAAACAGTCCATCATATAGTGTTTTTGTCGGATATAAGTCGCCAAGTTTCATTTTGAATTCTGGGATATCTTTCTTCTTAATGCATCTAATGCAACTAGAGCTGAGAGGAAAAGTAGATATAGCTTTTATTGCCAATATTTCCCAATAATAATTACAGATTCATTATTCTCAGCCGAAAATACACATATTTTTTTTCACACTGAGCTGCATGAAAAAATAAAGTTGCGGCATTGTTTTTGCTGATATTTATGTTAAATGATCTTCTGAATTCGAATATGATCCCTTAGTTTTTTTTACTCGCTATTTTCTACTAACACTCCTTTCTCATGTTTGTCACTTTTTAATAATTTAATGGCCATGAATTTAATTTTTAAGTTAGGAAAAGATTGTTTTAGTTGTTTAACATCTTCTAAGAAAAGTCTTAGAGTGAGAAGAAATCTATTGATAGTCAGTTGATATTGCACAATTTCTTATGATTATTCTCGCTCATTTATAGCAGAAATTAGGGTTACATATTTTTATAGTGTTCGGGGGTAACTCGGTGAGGAAAAGAGGAACTAAGATCTAGAATATATGGTAAATCAGTCAAATAATTGCGAAAGGGGCAAAAAAAGTTCATAATTTAAATAATTTTTTTAAAACCATTTTATGAGGCAAATCTTCTTTGTTCGATTGTTTGTCTGGTAGCCTAAAGGCGAGCGGGCCTGATGCTCTATTGTTCTGCCTTCTGTATTTGGCGCTTGCTCATTGAGTCGACTATTTCTTGGACTCTAGTCTGGTGTTGTTTCTGCCACCATGACGCTTCTAATGTTTTCATATGCCCTAAATGGATGATGGAGTGAATGAATATTTTTTATTTGCTTAAAACATGCATGTTTTATGTTTTGCATATAACATTTTATCTGCTTTGTAGCACCTCAGAAGAAATAAAATAATCCTCGTTCCATGAATATGTCCTGAAACTCTCACAAGAAAGTCTGAAAGGTACGAGAAGGCTTCTTGACCTGGTCATCTTCATCCGCTTTTCACCAAAATTGTAGCTGTTTTTTTTACTTCTTCTTCTTTCGTATGAATGTTTAGGCAGAGGGGTGCGATTGTTCTTGTTTTCCAGTGGCGCCATCTATGGCCAAGAATTCGACTTCTGCCACACCCATACGTGACACCCGTTTTATAAGGCGGACCCATTCATATATTCATTCATTCATCCACAGATCGTAATTTAGACCTGAATCAAAGAACGATCGATCTCCAATCCAGTAGCTCCAGAGGTATTGATTTGTTATGGGGACATGGAGGACTTTGCGACTCGACAGATTTAACGTGCATCCGTCACCATTTACAACACGGAGAGTCTTCGGCCGGGGCGGTTTGCAGCAGCGAACTCTCGGACATGGGCCCAGAGCTCTACCGACCAAGCTATCCAGGCCCAACTGTTTTTTTTTAAAAGGAGGAATTTGGGGGCAAAAAATGATATTAAAATTTGGAATAAATAGGAAAATATGTTTAAAAAAATGGCGAAAAATTAAAAAAATTCAGGAAAGGTGAACAGTTATCATTTCTTTTTACGGTTATGGTGGCTCAAGGGATAGAGCACTCGAGCGAGTTGACACGGGTTCGAGTTCTAGCGATGGTTGGTGGATAGAAATTCCACACCCGACTTGCACCGATCACAGAGCTAACGTAAAAAATCCTTAGAGGTAAACAAACAGTGGGTTGAGTGTTCTCGCCATTAAACTAACCGTGGAAGGTTTTTGTGTATTTTCTCTCCATGTAACGCAAATGCAGGTTAGTTCCATTAAAAAGTGTCTAAACCAAAAGGTATGTCAGTTTGAAATTCGCCTAAAAAACGCTCATATTCATTTTCCCCACCTATGAAAAAGTGAACGCTCCCGGTAACCTCTCGTGAGTGAATAATAAGAAACATAAATTAAGAAAAAAAAGCAAAACAACCATCATATATTTACCATTATAAGAAGCAGCAACATATCTATCAGTAGTTGAATGAACACTGCCCCAGAGTGGATATTTCAGATTGTTGCAAGAACCATCTATAGCTCTGTATTTGGTGCTGCTGCTGCTGTTACATTCTGGAACAGTATGGAATTCATTGCATTTCTGCAACAAATCTTGCACTTCTCGAGATTCATTAAGTTTTTTAAGAATTTCGTCTGTTTCGTTCTGTGAGACGTTATATCTGGAAAAAGAAAGTTTTATGTTTTAACATTTTATTCGTAATTGTTTGATTAATTGATTTTAAATTATTCTGTCTGTCGAGACTAGGCTGGTAACGATTTCGCTTTTTGCAAAATACTTAATGGAGAGGTAGAAAATTAAAAACTAGAGACTTCAGAATTTTATAGTCAGCAAATTAAGAGCCTCACTAAGAGAGTGCTAAAACAAAGTAGCGTATAATTAGAGCTTTTAAATCATTTATTTGTATTAGTGTTTAAAAGTCTTTTAAATCAAATTTGCAAAACAAGGAATAATTCAAAGAATAACATAAACTTAGTTAGCATAAAAAGAAATTTTCCCCAAAAGCGTACAATATTGGCAGCTCTGTGTATAAATAATTCAAATATGTGCTTTTCAATTCTTTATCTGCCGTGTTATATCAACACCTCTAGAAGACAGAAAGCCTCCGTACTGATAAATTTAGTAATCCGACGAAATGAACATAAACTGTGCAATGGGGAAAAATAATAAAGATGTCACAACATTCGGGATACTAAACTGCACAGTAGAGGAAAATACGAAAGATATCACTACGTTTGGACTATTAAAGTGTCGGATTTCTCGTTTATGGTAACCCGTGCGGAAGCCTTCTCTCTCCGTGGAGGGTTATATACGAGTGCATCAGGATTACTATTTCCCCCAAAAGATTAAATACTGGCGGTATAAACATTTCCTTTATACATTTTCAGGGAATGAAATTAGCTTTTCGTAGCTACAACTACTTATTAACAATGGCAATAGCAGGGATGTCACATGCGACATAAAATGTAAAAAGTGGTATAAACTCAATTTTTTAAAATTTTATTTAATCTATTTAATTATTACTACTACTATTACTTTCATTTCAAATTATTCACATTTAAAGCGAAAACTTTCTTTACACTCACTTTCAATAGCAAACTTTATAAACAATGATTGATAAGGTTGTTGATTTTAATGCATTTTCATTTTTTAACAGCCACACTTTTTACACTTTTAGCCGCCTATGGCATCCCCGCATTAGATGCATCAGAGCTGTTTGTTTATCGAAAAAACATGAGAAACTGGAAGTAAAACCATTTAATTCCAGAATTTTTTAAAAGTAAAGTGAAACCTTTCCCTATATTTAACTATAAGCAATCTATCACTCTTTACTTTTCCCTAGATGTAAGTTTTTGGTCTTTTATGTAAGCTGAAACTGGTTCTTGTGGTGTGGAATTTCATTATTCTAATAATAATAATAATGGGCGATTCCACGAAAAGTGGTCCTGAGTGACTAAAGTTTCAAAATTATCGTAAAATCAAAAATGACACAATTTCGGAATCTAGAAGATGTACATTTTTTAATAGTTAAGATAGTTTTTTGAATTACAAAAAATATTTATGTGAATTCTAACAAAAGGTGGAACACTGTGAATTTTAACAGGAGTTCTCTTCTTTGTTATGTTATATTCCAATGGAGTTCTTAAAATATTAAAGAGCAATAAAATAGTTTTTAGTAATAAATATAGCTATTTTACTCTTTTATCATTGTTTAATGTATGTTTTTAATTTGGCCTAAATGTTTTTGCTTGTTTGAAAGTCGATTAATCAAGATAGTCTAATTTCCCAGTAACACACGTAACATAATTTTGCATTTTTTTCTGTAAAAACTTTAGTAAAAAAGAAAATTTAAAAATTTTTTGTTTTATAAATTAAGAAGGCAAGATATGTAACGGAAAAAATTCTCGAATTAAAACTGCCAATAGTTAAAATTTTATAATTAATTTTATTCAAGGTAACACACGTAAGGAAAAGTTACGCGCGTTACTGTTATGTGTGTTAGAGGTACTTATACACTTTAATTATTTATTTATTTTCAATAAAATATTTAAATCATGTTCGGACATTTTTTATAACCGCCGCGCAACTTTAATGCCACAAATACGGAATTTAAGATTGTGGTTTTTTGTAAAATCTGGTCGGTATAAGCATTAATAAAAAAACAGCATAATAAGACGATAATTTTGAAACTTTTGGAAATTGTTTTCCCAAACTTCTATTTGTTATACGTTTATGTTTAAGTAGAATATTTCGACTGCATTTGCTAGATTATTATAAAATGGATAAGCTTAAAATAGTGTCCTTATCTGGATTTAAAAGAATAAGAAGATGAAGAAAAAAAGAAAAGAGCATAAGATTCTGCACTTCAAAGGAAAGAAAATAAGAAAATAATGAAAGTTAGACTTGAACTTTCAAAACAGATTGATAATGATGTAAAAGGCTCACCACTAAGTATTTCAGATGAACTTAATTATTAATAAATGGATTTTCTTCAAAAGTTAGATTGTTTATACTATGCTTGTATTGAAACAAGAGCTGGTTCTCTGGATTATTACGGGGAAAAACGGGCAATAAAACGAAAGAACCATCTAACAATGTTTCTAAGAGAGGCTTATACTGATTTTTGTCAGTTGCATCCTAAACATTGTTTAATTTTCCATATTTAGTGCTTTATGACTAAAAAATTTATTGCTACTGTAAAACTTAGAATCGAAACAAATATCATGAAATTTTTATTCTTTAACTGGAAGGCTAAAATTAAGTTTATGACAATACATGGTGATGGCAGAAGTATTTATGTATATAAAGTAAAAGAAATTTTGGATCTAATTGTTGGAAGGGTGCTTCTGATACTTACAAAAATTTCTCATTGCTTGTTATAGGTTTCTAACCATCATTTATTGTAGTTTGGTAACGATAAGAAAAAGATGACAATAGCTCACAATAAAAAATATATAATGGCAAATGTGCAAGAAGAATGTTTTGAAATAACTCTTGAAAATTGGACTAACTTTCAATAATACGTAAGAGTTAAAAGAATCCGAGGTGATACTTTCCAAACAAACATATCTAGCATTAAAACCAGGGAAATTCAAGTTGACTTTGCAATGGCATATTCTTTTGAATATCAAAACGAATTTCAATCAGCATTATGCTATCCAGCCACAGTTCCGTTATTCACAGCAGCTGTTGTCTTAGACGATACTCTCCTAAAGAGTTTAAAATAGAGTCCTTTACAATATTTTCCTAAGGCAAAGACAAAGGTGAAACAATGTCTACACTTTTATTTTAAGACTGTTTAAAAACGATTCTACTTCAGAAGATGAGCTAACAGAAACTTCTATAGTAATAAGTCAAGTTAAGAATTTAAAAATAAATATATGGTTGAATTATTTCATATTTTGTCAATCAAAATATAAAAAAAGAAATTAATTTGGAAATATTTTACGATATCACATGCAGAAGTTCCTTCTATGGGATAGGTGTGTTGTACAAAATCTTGAAAGCGAAGCAAAAAGCAAAGTTATTTATATCATTGTGTTGTTATACAAAAAAATTTATTTGCTATCCAGTGTTGTTTGCAAAGCTAACCAATCAACTCATGCCTAATACAACAGTATTATATATTAGCCAAAAGGAAATAAAGATATTAATTGAAAAGATCAATACATGGCAACATGACAAAGCATAAAATCTATGCATAAGTATCGTTAGATACTTGAATAAGATGCATAAATGCACATTGTGGCACACAAATAGTCAGTAAGTCAATTTCTGTGCCCTCCTGATCAGAAGTGCGCCTATAACTGAAATTAAAACGACATATGCTCTATCTCGGGAACATTATTGACGCAAATGCACATGCTTGTAAACTTAAAATGCAATATTTGCATAAAATAATTGGAAAATATGCATATTTTTGTTTCCAAACAGAAATGATATTGAAGGAATAGATGTGCCTAAGATTTGCTATGTTTTACTCTCTAAACCAGTATAAAGAAGGGCTACAACCATCTTTCCAGACCATTAACTATTTTATTTGCTAAAATAAATTGTTTTTCTTCTGCTAAATTAAAATAAATAAATGTTTTAGTGCAACATTTACGACTTCTCAGTTGAAATATTCACAGAGGGTAACACACGTAACGTTCTGTTAACACACGTAACGCACCAATTTCACCAAAATAAAGAAGTTTTTACTGTTGCAAGAAATTTTTAAAAATCACTAAACACAGCTTCGATATTGTATCTCTCTATAAAAGAAAATATCTTAATTTTTTGCCTTTATACTTCACAGAATTAAATGAATATATTCAGAGTTTCAAATATCTAGCATTATAAAGGGTAACACACGTAACAAAATTTCAGAATTTTTTTTTTTCAACATCAAATTAATTTGCGCCTTCAATCTTCGTTTTGAAAACTTACAACACATATAGATTTAACAACAAATTAAGAAAAACATAAAAAATATCTAACAAGTTTTATATAATAAGTGTTAAAGTTGAAATATGTCGTGTAAAAGTAACACACGTAACGAAAGAATCGCCCTAATAATTAAAAAAAAACAATCCTCCTAAACTCTTCATTTAGAAATCAAACAAATCAAAAATGCAATATTAACAGTGCAGATAATTTTAACCTTTAAATGAGGGAAACAAAAACACTTATAGGAAAACAATAACTTTATGATTTATATCAATTTTATGCTGATGACAACCAAACCAATATGAATATTAATGTGGGAAAACTGGATCCTACCATGTGATTATTTCAGCCAATTAAAATGTATTTAACAATGGAAAACAGCGTCACCATCATTAGATTTTTATACATAGTAAGATATCATTCTAAAAACTTCATGCACAATTCTTTAAAATAAAGTACTTTTCTCCGTTTACATAATTTAAAAAAATGATTAACATCTATGTTTGTCATTTTTCTGGAGCAGTGGTATTTAGCTATTTCAAGTAAGAATTTTGGGTCAGCGATAGAAGGAGAACAGACTTTGTGGATAGAGGAGTTCTTTCTATGGACAAACTATACTGTTCGGCTTTGAGGAGAACCCCTCTAGACTAAAAGTTTTGGGCTGCTATGGTAACAAGACAGAGCACATTTCGAATGGGGATGCATGATAGGAATGAAAGAGTTGATATGCTGCAAAGCAAGGATTCTTACGCCGATTTGTACCAGGAACAAGACGAAACTATTCAGCGAGTGATTTACGCTCGTATCCATAGTACCCGTCACCAGGCTATGTCTGGAGGAGTTCTCCGAAAAGCAGCACACTACAAAGTATAGAAATGTTTCCATATTATTTCAAACCATACAAGCCAGATTTCTCAGCAATATCTTCCAATCGTAGTTGTAGAAATACATATGGCTCCAAGTTTCGTTCCACAATCCCTTGGAAGTTTTTTGAAAACTGGCGTGGACCTAACGTCTTGAAATCTAAAATAACCAGTTCTATAACTAAAAAGTATATCAGGCAATCTTCTAAAGAATACCTATTAAATACGTGTAATGTTGCAACGCTTTTATGTATGCAATATTTTCTTAAATTTGAAATAGATATATTTAAAGATAATGCAATGGTTTGATTAATTATTAAAAACTATGTTGAAAACACTGTATATTTTGAGTCGCTTCCCCGAGTACGTATACACCGCAATTAATTAGTTAACATCCGGAGAAAACTCGAACTTTTCAGAATGATTTGCTTTTACTCGGCGAAATTCTGTTTTAGCAAAAATGGCTTTTGCATTCTCCTGCAAGGAAAACACTCATGACAAAATGAAATTTTTAGTTCGATACACTCTCAGGAATTAAAAGCTCTCAATTTTGACGATTTAGCAATCCTTGAGCAGTATTCCGTTAATTTTGAAAATCATTTTGTCTCGAAATCACGTGATCTGTGACGAAACGCGATCTCTAATATAGAACGAAAATGTTTCCTCTACTCGAAACCTCATCGTAGCGTATTGTGGGAGATTGATAACTAGAACCACGAAATTGTTGTGTTGTGCCATCTATAGGATGTCCAAATTAAAGTGATTATTAGGAAAGTTAGATGCATTAAGCACCACGAGTTTACTTTCTTTTTGCCGGAGAAAATAGAATGACGAAGTGTTTATTTAATTTTGACGAGATTCGTTTCCTCGAAAAAGTGACGGTAGTTATTTTATAACTTTTGCTCGATGCATATGCTAAGAAACGGTTTCGTGAAAAACGAAGAAAGTTTCTGACACTTGAGTATCCATTTTTTACAGTGCAGGGATGCCACAGACGACAAAAAATGTAAAAAGTGGTAGAAACTCAATTCATTTTTATTTAATTGTTAACTCTTTAGTTATTCAATCGTAACTACCACTATGACTTAAAATTATTCATATTCAAAGTAAAAACACTCTATTCCCTTTTCCACCCTGACACATTTTCGACTCCAGCCTTTGCAGAGTGCGGTTGTGTTGAGACCAGCTCTGTGCGATTGAATCATGTCATCAAGATTAGGTTATGCTACTGGATTTGTACCTTCACGTGTTGGTTATTCCTCACGCGGCGGCTCTAATTATCGTTCCGGCTGGGGAGGCAAGACTACGTCTAGCGCTCCACCACCGACAGCTTATTCTAGACCGGCTATCTACACAGACTACAAACGTCCCAATCTAAAACCAGGAAATATATACGAAGACTGCTACGGAACGTTTATTCAGCTGGACAAGAAAGGATATATCCTAATTCTGGACGATTTCCAGGTTCCCGAAGGAGCAACTAGGTCATATTACTCAGGAAACCCAATCCCAGAGACAGTACAGCCGAGTCCCCCCGAGGAGAATTCGATTTCGGGATCGGAAGAAATAGAACAAATAGAACAAGCTACTGAGACTTTCACCCCTCCTATGGAGACTGAAAAAAATCAAGAGCCGAATGAAGGGGCTTCGGCCTCTGAATCGGAGAATGCTGCCAGTAACTCCCAAGAACCACCGACAAAGAAGAGAAAAAAGAAGAAGAAGAAGTCCACTAATGCTGCTAATACCACTCCAAGCCCTACTTCTACGACACTAAGCTGCTCTTCTCCTTCCGAGCCCTCTTCTCAGCCGGAGACTAAGCCTACTTCTACATCTGCTTCCACGGACGAGACTCCCAAAAAAGACAAAGAGACTTCCAATGAAACAGAAAAAGCTCTGACTACCAACCATACCAAAATACTCATCCGAGGACTACCAGATGATTTTGATACAGATATCATTTTCCAAGAATTTGGAAAATTGGACTTAAAAATTCACAAAATTATACAGTTCAAGAAGAGGGTGGGAGGGACCTATAGGCTCCTCCCCCTTTTTCTCGTCATCGCACCAATGGCAGATCAGGACAAGATCTTCGCAACGAAAAGTATTCAACAGTTTACCATCAGTGCAGAGAGATTTCGTGGCGGCCGCCGGCCGAAAAAATGTTTCAGATGCCAAGGCTTCGGCCCTACACAGCGTTTTTGCTCCAATCAGCCAAGATGTATGAAATGCGCAGAAATGCACTTCTCATATCAATGCAAGAAAGATAGAAGTTCCCCCGCCAAATGCTGCAACTGCGAGGGAAGCCATACTTCAAATTTCTCTGGGTGCGAGGCCCGTCCCAGAAGAAAAAGTCTTCAGACTAAGGATACACCTGCTACCTCAGCTCATCGACTTGTTACAATCATCAAGGAACTGCAGGAGATCCTAAAAAATCAAGAAGTGCTAGGTTTACTTCAAACTCTTATCAAGGGATCTTCCCCTTCAGAATGATGATCTTCTACTCCAACTTATGCCAACCCCCAACAAGGACTCGATTTTTTATCGAACTCTATCGACATTATTACAGGCGCCTTCGGGCACTACCTTAGATGAAAAAGTCAATTGTCCGCTTCGCGGACAGGTACTTTGTTCCCTACTATAGTTCAAGTTCAAGTTCTATTCCCTTTCTACCCTTCTAGCTACCACACTGCCAGCTGACCACAAAGAACTCCCTAAACGCTAAATAATTCTCGATGGATGGGATAGGTGACCAGCTAGCATAACAAGTTCATTCACTTTCTACAGTAAATTGGAAAAAAAAGTGTGCTATAAAAAGTTGCAAAAATTAATCTTTTCTAATGAAATTTTGATTTTTTTTTAGTTACCTTATTTTTATTTTCAGTCGCCCGTGCCAAACCTGCAGCATATTACATTACATTACGCAATTTATATGCATTATTCTATATTAAGGAATAAAAGATATTACTAATAAAATTAAGGATAATATAAATTAACCAATGAAAAATTTATTTCAATTACTAAAAATATGTGACGAACAACACATCCTGAAACAAAATCTAACATGTCAATTATCTAAGTCAGCACGGTTCTTTAAAATAATAACTTGTAAGCAATTCACATGACTCTTAATTGCGGATTGATAACGGTTTCGTTTATTTATTTTTAAAAAAAATCATTCCAATATAAATAAAACAAACAGAAGTAACAAAAAAAGTTTATTTTTTCTTGTCAAAACAGCAAAAGTTTTTAAATAATCTTGCAATTACAGACGAATTTTACCTACCTTTCCTTTCAATTTACTGTTCAGAAAAGGGTGGAAAATAATCTCTTAATTTAAGTTAGTAAATATGCAGCTTTTGTTGTTTATTTGTAAAAAGTAACTTCTCTTTTCGTCTACCACCATCGATAAGAAAGAAGTTAATATAATTTAAACTTACCTTTATCTTCTTTTGTTGGAATTTCTTCCAATCTTTTCTTTGTACATTGATCCAGAGGTTTTTCTTTCAATAAAAAGAAAGGACATCCAGAGGCCGCAGTCAATAGAAAGAAAGCGAGACATGGACTAAAACAAAAATAAAGTTTGACCGAATAAAACTCAAAATCAGGTTTCTCACAGAATTTAAAAATATGGCCATGAAAATCTTAGGCTTAAGCAAGGTTGCCAAAGGCGACTAAAAAAGCAAAATGGGGTGAGTAAAAAAATTTAACTAAAAATCATGAGTGGAAAACCAATCGGTTGAACATATGATGAAATCAATGGGAAAATCAAACATAATTGAGATTAAACTAGATAAGAATGTATATAATGTTTACAGGGGTCGGAATAATATTAACATTTACCCAGGTGTAATAAAATAGAGAAAATATATGCAACTGTTTACACGAGATTGAAAAAAAAAATGTCAGCGACAAAGTAATAGTTATAAGCGACAGATAGTCCGGCGATGACCTTGTCTGTGATGATCCATAGTGTCCTCCTGATAACGTTTCTGGATAGCTCATCACTAGTCCCAGTGTTTTGATTTAATTGGGCACCTGGGCCGCGAAGCTGCCGCTATCCCATTCATCTGGAATTTTAGAACAGTTTTGGTTGAGCAATGAGGTAAGCAGGCAATGGAGTTGCTTTTATGAATGTTTCAAGCTCTTTGCTTGAATAACTAAAAAGGAATCAAAAATAAATTGAGCAGCTTGCTCTAAACTGTGTTTGTTTGATTTTGGAGTTGTTCAGAATTGTATCAGCATGAGGAAACGTTATTTTCAGAAAGGTTGATGAAATTATTTGTTTTGATTGTTATGATATGAGGCGTCGGAGGTGAAATGTGCAGCTATTGGTCTGTAGTTTTTATCTTTGATATAATTTTCAAATTTAAAGATTTCATTAAAATTTGCTGTTTTACATTCTATGGCTTTATCGAAAAAATCTGCGTTTAGCTTGTACATATGCTGTGATAGAGTTGGTATTTTGAGGTCTGCATGTATATTGGTATTCCGGATGAACCATCTTGCACAGGTTATTTTTCTAAGGATCTTGTTTTGGCATTGGTTTAATTTCTTCAGTAGATGTTGAGGTATCGTTGTCCAGGCAGGTGAGGCATAGGTAAGTATTGGGCGGATCATTGCTGTATATAGTAGCTTCTTTAGTTTAAGTGACATATTCTGATTATATATTAATGGTTGTATGGCTATTATTGCTGCATTTGCTTTATCTATTGTGCTTTTGATGTGATCATTCCAGGTGAGTTTGCTATTGATTATAAAGCCAAGATAATTTGCTTTTTTAACTATTGGTATTGGTATGTTGAACATTTTTGGTTGGATTGCTCATCACGCTCAATCACTTACCTATTGTTCCCACGATAAAAAAAAAGAGTGGTAGCTAAGAGCTGCTGAAAAATGATTACATTTGACTTCTATTGGAATATTACTCCCGATCTTTCTAGGGCCACTTGCGAGCTTTTTTAAAATTATTTCCGAAGAATTTCTTTTCTTGCTTCCATATATATTTTCCTCTAAATGAAAAAATTATTCAAACCATAGGATGTTTATATCTGGCAACATGTACAGGCCTACCAACTTTCTATTCTTTTTGGAAAAATTTCTTCTAGTGGTAGCTAAGTTTATGCTTTAATGTATTATTCCTTCTTTTATAAAGTTGATTAAAAGGTATTTTTCACATCACTACTTGTAAATGATTTGAAACCACTTTATTCAAACTCTCTTAGTGAATCTCTTAAAATTTTAGAAAAAATACCAAAAATTATGTAGACTTTAGTTTTTGATTGTCCACCATTCAATAAAATATTTTGGAAAAAGCTTAGTTGTTGGCAGCCCCGCATCTCTTTGTCGGTCATTACGATTTTGAAGTTATGGGTCATGCAGATTGATTTTGTTGATCAGAGTGTCGGAAACGGATATTTATGATGTGAAACTCGTGCGAGTTGGAATTGATAGCTGCCGATTCACTGTGTTTGATCTCGGATTGAAATTGATTTTACGAATGTGGTTTATGAAGCCGAAATTATGAAGGAAGATGCATCCAAATCGACGTAAGTTGAATCCCTATTTTGATATTCACTGATAATTTATTGACTATTTGATTTGAGTGTAGATGACGTGTGTTTATGTCACGTTTGCAAACAATTGAAACTGTAAATATATCTCCGTGAACTATTATTTAAACTGATTTATTTGTGCTACAACAGTGATATATAGACATGTAATTCAGCTAAACTATTTCCCTAAATACACCTTCATAGTGCGAGCTGCACTAAGACTATTTTATTTTTTCGTCAGCATAAAGTGTATGCTGAACCGCAATTTTATTTTCTACATTACCGGATATAATTTTCGAGCAGCAGTAGCTGCATTTGTTTCAAGTAAGTGCAGATAAACTGTATTTCATAAACTTCATGATTCAATCTCTGTGAATACAATAACATTATAATATCCAATACTATCAAAATCAGTGAAAGTGCCGTTCCCAGCCGGGTAATGGACACCATGGATTTATTAAAACAACAACTGCAACAACAAACCGAACTCAATAAATCGCTATCTTAGCAATTAAATGACATCAAAACATTATTTGAAACTAAGATGACCACATTGCAACGAAGTATCGATAAACTCTAAGCTGAAAATGACGAATTAAGAAAAGAAAATACCCACAGGAGCGTCAAAGTGAGGAAACGCCCACAAGCAACGGACTTGTGAGAAACACTTCAAACCGACAAAATGACTTCAGCGAGGAAGAAGAAATGAACGAAAATGATGATTTTCAGTACCAAAGAAGAAGCAAACAAAGCATTCCACCCATAGTAATAAAAGATAGCAATGTAAAATGGACACATCTAAAACAGACATTACAAGAACTAAAAATTACAACATTTGAAGGAAAGTATACAGGCGATTATCTCAAACTGCACCTTTTTGAAATAGATATGAGGCGTCGAGTAATAGATATATTAGATAAATTAAAAGTTAAATACCACACCTTTCAACTGGACGAAGAAAAACCACTAAGAGTAGTCATCAAAACATTCCGCCAGACATAACAGCAGACGAAGTACATCAAAATCTAATCAAATATGGATTTACACCTAGAAATGTCACACAAATGAAAAAATAAATTGAGCAAGGCACAATAAATCTTCCGCTGCATATTATAACTTTTGACAAAACTGAAAATAACAAAGACATTTTCTACTTCGCAAGATTTATGAACCTCGTTGTCTTTGTATCTAGCTACAGAGGGCGCCATGGATACACACAGTGCCACAGATGTCAGCAATTTAATCATGTGCAGGCATCCTGTTGGCACACGCCAAAATGGTTAAAATGTGGCCAAGAGCACTTGACCAACCTATGCAAGAAAACCAAAGAATCACCTGCAGCATGTGCTAACTGTGGAGGACCACACCCAGCCAATTTCAAACAGCGCCCAAAGTGTCCAGCCACCCGAACTACCAACAACAATAAACCCAGCCACCTAAATTATAGAAATGCTCCTGGCAGCACAAACTCCGTCTCATATGCAGAAATTCTAAAATCTTCAAATCAAAAGAGCAGCAACACCCTACAACTAGACACAGCAACTATGAAAGAAGCAAGATCTCTACTAGCAGACTTAAAGCTCTTTGTTAGATTTATACAGGACAACGAGGGATTTAATATGTTTAAAAAAATACAAAATGCAGTTTACTCAAATCAACAAGCAATAGAAGAAGATGAATATTAAAACAGAACTAAAACCTTCACTCAATATTTACTTCTGGAATGCAAATGGAATAATAGAAAAACAGCATGAATTAAAAAACTTTATTTTAGAACACACACACAATCCAGATATCCCAATAATAACAGAAATTCACCTGAATCCAACCTTAAATTTTACAATAGCTAACTACAGAACATACAAATGTGATAGACGGTACAGAGGAGGCGGCGTAGCACTATTATCCAAAAGCAGTATAACCACTACAGAATACAACTCCAAAGTTGACAGAGGCTATGAACAAATATCAATTCTGCTAAACCATCAAAATCAGAATATCAAAATTACAGGCATTTAATTCACCAAGAAATAAACTAACAGAAGAAGATCTAAAACTCTTATTTCCAGCCAATCTGTCAACAATAGTAGCATGCGACTTTAATGCCAAGCACACAACATGGGGCTACAACAGTTCTAACTATACAGGAACTCTACTCCAAACAATCATCTCAAAATATCAACTTACAGTCACAGTTCCTACTTCCTCTACATATATACCAAATTTACTAAATCACAGATCTGACATCCTAGATTTTGCCATAACCAACATACAAGTCCTCATGGTCGCCTGCATCCTAAACCATCTGTAATCTGATCACCTGCCTGCTCGTCGGGCTGACCATCAAACATTCTGAAAAGCCAAAATTTAAAACAGACTGGAATCTTTATAGAAATATACTCATCATTAACAATTGAAATCTGCCAACCCTAGAAAATGAATTCACAATAGATATGTGGATGATTCTCACGAAATACGACAACTTACAGTCTCTTGCTCTGAGATCTAATACTATACAACTAAAAGAACTTTTTTTTTTATAAATTTTAATAAATAGCATTGCTGGTAGCATTTTAAAATGACCTTGTACTAGCATCGACTGTTTTGTATAGTTATAAAATTTAATTGAATTTCAAAATGTCATGTTTCTGGTATGTGACAAACAATATTTCCAATAATAACTAGCTTCAAAACTTCGCATAAACTTTTCAATATCTAATTTTTTTGTTATCTCAACCGTTGTAAGCATTTCTGGTATATACGCAGAGGATATTATTTACACAAACTTCGTTTAAAATAATTTTTTCTGTCAATAATTCGCTTGTCACAAGAAAATCTGTCATTTTCCTGGTTTACTTTTATTTAGTGATTTATAACCAAAATAGATAACGCCACTCTAATTTTACATGGCTTGCCCGTCTGGCCAAACTGTAATCAACTACAATCTAAAATTGCAAATATTAGACTGAGTTTGCTAGTTTTGAAAGGTTCAGCATGACATATATGAAAAAAGTGGTGAATTATATAAGACTGCGAATAGTTTAAAAATACTGGTGGATAAAAATATACTGAATAGAATTTATTAAACCAAGAATCACAATAATTAAGTAAATTTTGAATACATTTTCTGCAATTCCATAAGAGAGTGTAAATTTTATAGTTCTATATCATGTTATACGCTGTCAGTCAGCTGTTTTTCGCTGCCTATGTGAAAGATCAGTGTTAGCAAGCGGTGGTTGACGCAGCCTAAATGTAATTTCAGTGTCAGCCACTGGTGGTTGATGCGGCCTAAATGTAATTTCAGTGTCAGCCACCGATGGCTGACGAGGTGCTCAACGTGCTAATACATTGATTAGATACCCTCCTATCTGAACATATCTTGTTGCATGAATAAAGAACCAACTTTCTGGTTCAAAATCTATTTCAAAAATCTTCTTGAAATCATAAATAACATAAACTACATAGATTTATCTGAGTTATTTCAAGAAATACCGTTGTGCGGAATGTAAACGTCTTAGGCCAAAATGTTAAATTAAATGCTATAAAGTTAAATGCTATAAAAGAGCAAATTTGTCGTTATCCTGGCTGTCATTCTCATGGCTCATGAATGCCAGGACATTGAAGTGTTACGAGAAAAATTTTTTGAAACAGTTGAAT
The DNA here is from genome assembly GCF_982258835.1 of Parasteatoda tepidariorum. Lineage (NCBI taxonomy): Eukaryota > Metazoa > Arthropoda > Arachnida > Araneae > Theridiidae > Parasteatoda > Parasteatoda tepidariorum. The sequence goes on from NC_141763.1 coordinate 103,433,195, forward strand.
GAAAAGAGAGAAAGCAAATATTAACCTAATACCAAGTTTATATAAGATTGTAATATGTTTGAATGTAATCAAAGTTTTTTTTATTTAAGGATTGATTATTATACACAATTTTATTCTGTACATATTAGCAACAAAAACATTTTTGATTCTTTCTACAGTGGATAAAAAGAAATAATTTAAGCAATTTATGGTCCATCTAACATAAAGGCTTAAATACTTACTATTAGCTTAAAATGACTGTTTTTTAAACTTCTAAGCTAATATGTCATTTTCCTGGCATTCAAGATTTGGTGAATTTCTATTTTTTTTTCGTGAGCAAATGTCAATAACTGCTGTCTGTAAGATAGTAATAAATGTAATTGAATAAGTATCCAAAAAGATTAGATCACTTTGAAGACTTTAAATTTGAAGAAATTTTTCGGTCCGAATTGTCATATTTCCAAAGAATCACCCATATATGTGCAGCAGTTACAATCTGAAATCATAGAAGCCTATAAACATGCCTCAATGGAAACCGAACGCATAGATCATCACTACAGACTACCACCAGAAATTAAAAATATCAACAGACTCAGACACTATTACAGAAAGTGGTACCAAAGAACATCAGATCCAGCATACTTCGATGAAATAAGACAACTAAATAAACAGATTAAAAAACAAAGCAAAAATTACAAAATGCAACTCTGGCAAAATAAAGTCGCCTCTATCTGTACCACCGATAACACTATCTGGAAAATGGCCAAAATATTTAAGACTGCACCTCAAATAAACAAATCGATCAATGGACCATCTGGCACAACATACTCAATAGAAGATAAAGCTGAAATTTTTGCATATTCTCTTCAAAAACAGCTCTCACTAAACTCAAACCTAAATCACCATAATGCAATCACAGAAATAATAAACAGCTTTCATCAAGAACATCCCACTCCTGAAACAATGGAACCCACAAACAACAAAGAAATCTGCAGCATCATCCGAAACTTAAAAAACAATAAAGCTTCAGGCGAAGACGGAATCAAAAGTAATGATGATAAGACTGCTACCACCAAATTATATACCGAAAATCATACATGGACATGAACGCCGGCACACAGCTCTGCACCTATGCCCCCGGAGGGGACATCTATCAGAAAGAAAACTGTGGCCAGGAAAACAAACAGTTACAACGGCGACATACCACGCTTCCCCCGATGAGTCCCTAATCACAAGCCCACCCTAGCATCTGTAACGTCGCCAGAGCTAGGCCGAATCTCCCGTTAGGATCCTTAAATTTATTATTTATTTATTACTATACAATTATCTAGAGATACAGATATAAAGACATTATGTAACTATAATAGAATATTGATTATTGACATTTAAGACCCATGGGAGATGAGCGTCAATGATAGTGACTATACAGAAGAAGCGTGGTTAAATATAACATATCATGAAAATACATCCGGATAAACAAATACATTGCATGAGATAATGTAGAAAAAACACTAATATGATACAAAAAATATGGGGAGTGGGAAAATTATATACAAGGGGATTTATATTTGAGGCCCCAATCTACATTTGTGGAATTGTTAGTATATATATATACGCAGAGATGCCAACTGCTCCGGACACGCCAAAATAATTTTTAAAAAACGGTAAATAACTACAAAGTAAATTTTGAAAATATTTGACTATTTTTGCTTGCATTTTAAAATGGTATAACATGACATATTAACCTAGTCCTAGTGTTTTGATTTTATTGGGCACCTGGGCCGCGAAGCGGCCCCTATCCCATTCATCTGAAATTTTATAACAGTTTTGGTTGAGCAATGATGTGAGCAGGCAATGGAGTTGCTTTTATGAATGTTTCAAGCTCTTTGCTTGAATAACTAAAAAGGAATCAAAAATAAATTGAGCAGCTTGCTCTAAACTGTGTTTGTTTGATTTTGGAGTTGTTCAGAATTGTATCAGCATGAGTAAACGTTATTTTCAGAAAAGTTGATGAAATTATTTGTTTTGATAGTTATGATATGAGGCGTCGGAGGTGAAATGTGCAGCTATTGGTCTGAAGTTTTTATCTTTGATATAATTTTCAAATTTAAAGATTTCATTAAAATTTGCTGTTTTACATTCTATGGCTTTATCGAAAAAATCTGCATTTAGCTTGTATATATGCTGTGATAGAGTTGGTATTTTGAGATCTGCATGTATATTGGTATTCCGGATGAACCATCTTGCACAGGTTATTTTTCTAAGGATCTTGTTTTGGCATTGGTTTAATTTCTTCAGTAGATGTTGAGGTATCGTTGTCCAGGCAGGTGAGGCATAGGTAAGTATTGGGCGGATCATTGCTGTATATAGTAGCTTCTTTAGTTTAAGTGACATATTCTGATTATATATTAATGGTTGTATGGCTATTATTGCTGCATTTGCTTTATCTATTGTGCTTTTGATGTGATCATTCCAGGTGAGTTTGCTATTGATTATAAGGTCAAGATAATTTGCTTTTTTAACTATTGGTATTGGTATGTTGAACATTTTTGGTTGAAGTTGTGGAAGTATTTTAATTCTTCTTTTTTGTATAATTAATATTTGTGATTTTCCAGCATTTACTGCAGTTTTCCATTTTAAGCACCAGTCTTCTATTTCGTCTATATGGTCTTGTAGTTTTTGAAGAGCATGATTTGGGTTTCTGGATTTAATAATAATACCGGTATCGTCTGCGTAATAGGCTGTTATGCTGTTATAATCGGATTTGTTTATAGGAAAATCATAAGTGTATAATATGTATAATATCGGTCCCAGAATGCTGCCCTGTGGTACTCCGGCTGTGATGTTTCTCTTTGTGGATTTTTTTTTTTTTGATGGTGATTTGAAATGTTCTATTAGAAAGATAGCAGGATAGGAGTTTGATTATGCCGGGTGGAAAATTCAGCTGTATGAGTTTATATATTGTACCAGTGTGCCATACTTTATCAAATGCTTTGGATATGTCAATCATCAGGAAGGCTATTGTTTCTTTATTTATGATTGCTCTGCCAGTATAGTCTATTATTCGGAGTAACTGTTTGGTGGTATCTAGTTTTTGTCGGAATCCATACTGTTCGTCGGGGAGGACTGCAAGAAGTGGTTTTATTCTATTGTAGATGATTTTTTCGTATATTTTTCCAAGTATGTTAAGTAGACTGATTGGGCGATAACTCTCAGGGCAGCTTGGGTTCTTATTTTTCTTGAGAAATAGAATGACTGATGCGTTTTTCCAGATTTGTGGGTAGTAATTATGAGCAAGGCAGACATTAAAAATATGCGTGATTTTGCAGATGTAGTTGTTTGGTAATAGTTTTATCATCTTATTCTTTATCCCGTCCTCACCTGGAGCTTTATTGTTTTTCAGTTTTTGTATGATGCAGCTAACTTCTTGATTATTGGTTGAATTTATTGTTTCTGGGATGAGGTGTTCAGTTTGAAAATTATTAACTTCTTCTGTGATGATATTGTGATGATTTTGGTCAGAGTTGATATTTGGTGAAAATTGATTTTGAAGTGAATCTGCGAATATTTCGATTTTTTCTGATATTGTGTAAGCTGCGCCTGTTGGTCCATTTATTGGTCTGTCTATTTGAGGAGTTGTTTTCAGTTTCTTGGCCATTTTCCATATAGAGTTGTTGGTAGTGCAGAGGGAGGCGATTTTTGCCTGCCACAGTTGTTTTTTATATTTTTTACTGTGTTTTTTAATCTGGTTATTGAGTTGTTTTATTGCGTCCAGGTGTGCTGGGTCGTAAGTTCTTTGGTACCATTTCCTGTGCGAGTTCCTTAATCTTATTATATTCTTTATTTCAGGTGATAATCTGTAATAATGAGCAATATACTTGGTTTCTGTGGAAGCGTTTTTAAAAGCATCTGTTATTTAATTCTGCTGTATATAGTTTTCTATTGCAGTTTCGTTTTCCAAGGATGGTAGGTCTGTTCCATTAATTGTAAGAGTATTTTGAAAATGGTTCCAGTCAGTTTTATAATTTGGTTTCTCAGATTGTTCTATGGTTTCCCCAACGAGCAGTTGAACTGGCAGATGATCTGATGACAAATGGTTATGAGCGCAGGCGAGCATTGGAACATGCATGTTTGTTATTGTGAAGTCTAGTATGTCCGGACTATGGTTAATCCGATTTGGAATGTAAGTTGGAGTTGTTGGTGCTACTACTGTTAATTGATATTTGCTAATAAGATCTTTCAATTTTGAACCACTGTGATTGAAGTTGTTGCAGCCCCATACTGGATGTTTGGAATTAAAGTCACCTGCAACTATTGTATCTAGGGTGGCTGGAAATAGGAGGTTCATATCATTATCTGTTAATTTATTTTTTGGAGAATTATAAATTCCTGTGATTTTGATGTTCTTGTTTCTGTAGCTTAATAAAATAGAAATTTGCCCATATCCATTATCATTTTTTGAGTTATATTCTGTTGTTAATAAGTTGGTTTTTGCTAGAAGTGCTACGCCGCCCCCTCTGTACCTTCTATCACATCTGTAGACTGTATAGTTGGCTATTTTAAGATTTTGGGTTGCATTTAGATGAGTTTCTGTTATTATGAATATATCAGGATTGTGTTCTATTATAAAGTTTTTTAGTTCATGCTGTTTTTCGATTATACCATTAGCGTTCCAAAAATAAATATTGATGGTTGGTTTCAGTGTTGATCTTAGTATTCTGAATCTATTGCTTCTTGTTCCTCTGAGTAAACTGCTTTTTGGATTTTCTTGAACATGTTAAAGCTTTCGTTGCTTTGTAAAAAGTTCACAAAGAGCTTGAGCTCTGATAGTAGTGATTTTGCTTCCTTGATGATGGTTATGTCTGTTTGTAGATTATTGCTGGTATTTGGTTGATATGCTGATTTTACGATTTTTGCATAGCTGTTTGTGCTGCCAGGAGTAATTCTGTTGTTTTGATTGTTGAAGCTGTTGATCTTGAGAGTCGGATATTTTGGGCACTGTTTGTAGTTGGCCGGGTGTGGTCCACCACAGTTGGCACATGTTGCTGGAGTATCTTTGGTTTTCTGACAGAGATGAGTCAGGTGCTCCTGACCGCACTTCAAACATTTAGGTGTATGTCTGCAGCTGGCCTGGACGTGGTTATATTGTTGACATCTATGACACTGTGTGAGTCCTCGGCCCCCTTTGTAACTCGTTACTGAGACAACAAGATTCATGAATCGGGTTAGGTAGAAGATATCTTTATTTTGTTCCGTTTTGTCTAATGTGATAATATGTAGAGGTAATTTTGTCCTGCCTTGCTCAGTAAATTTTGTCATCTGCGTAACTTTTTTCGGAGTGAATCCATATAATATGAGGTTTTGTTTCACTTGTTCTTCTGTAATTTCTACCGGAATACTTTTAATGACAACTCTGATTGGCTTTTCTTCATTTAATTGGAAAGTATGGTATTTTATCTGTAAGTCATCTAGTATATCTATGGCACGACGTCTCATATTAATTTCGAAAAAATGTAATTTTAAATATTCTCCTGTGTGTTTACCTTCAAAACTGGTTATTTGCTGGTCTTGAAGCTTCTTCTTTAGGTTTAGCCATTGTACGCTGTTATCTTTTATTATTATCGGTGGAATCCTGGGTTTGCTTGCTCTCTGGTATTGAAAATCTGTTGTTTCTTCCATTGCTTCTTCAATGACGTCATTAGGCTGGTTCAGTTGGTTTCTCATAGGTTCGGATGTAGCGGGCGGTTCCCCATGCTGGCATTCCTTAGAGGTGGTCGCTATTGATGTCTGCCGTATGGTGGCTCCATCTTGAGCTGCTGTGGTGTTGGCTTGTTGTTTTTGAATTGGAATAAAATTTTTTGCATTGGGAAATTTTTTGTTGGTGGGTTCATCTTCCTCCGAACTGGTTGATCTGGTTCTTTTTGTAACTGCTTGTTGTTTTCCTTCGTCACTGATTGTTTTTTGTTGGTTGTTATTCGTATTGGCTTTTGTTGATGATTTCCTTCGATTTTTGTTTTTCTTTACTGGAGTGGCTATGGATATCATGGGATTGCTTGGGATTATTATTTCTGACTCTGCATTCAGTTTGTTGATTTTTTGTAGATGTCTATTTTCTTTTTTTAATTCATCATTTTCAGCTTGGATCTTATCCATACTTTCCTGCAGTGTGGTCATCTTAGTTTCAAAAACTGTTTTGATGTCATTTATTTGCTGAGATAGAGTTTTGTTGAGTTCGGTTTGTTGTTGAAGTTGTTGCTTTAGTATATCCATAGTGTCCATTACCCAGCTGGGAACAGCACTTTCACTGATTTGAATTGTATTAGACATTATAGTGTTATTGTAAGTACAGAAATAATTATAAAGTTTATAAAATAAATCTATCTGCACTTACTTGGAATAAATGCAGCTACCGCTGCTCGAAAATTATAACCTGTAAATAAAATTGTAGTTCGGCATACACTTTATGCTGACAAGAAAACAAAATTGTCTTAGTGCAACTCGCACTATGAAGCTCTGTTTGGTGCCGTGACCATAAAAGTTTCAGAATGCACAAATGCTTGCAAATAAACACAAATAATCAGCTTTTGTAGTCATAATTCACACTATTAATTTATTTCAAGTTTTCGTGAGACGCCCACTATAATTGATGATCTGACATATTAACAACAGAGTAATGAATTATATGAGCCTACGAATTATTTAGAAATAGTGGTGGATGAAAATATACTAAATTGAATTTATTAAACCAAGAATCACATTTGATAAACCACCACTTTAAAAAATATATTTGCTGTCCGGAGCAAGTTGGCATCTCTGTATACGTTATATATAGTTAGTATATATGGTCATTCAATAACGGTTGTCAAAAATGATTCCATCAAAACTTTGTAGTGGTTGCACATAAGCATGATGTTAATTGATGGTAGGCTATATAATCGGGTTATGACAACTTGTTCATGTAGATGCATTCAATTAAATATGGTTTGCTAAGCCATTAAGGCATTATATAAACATTAATAGGCATTAAGGCATTATATATTTAAAGTTGACATAATTTAATACAAGTGGTATTAATTTTATCCACTGTATGAACCGAAACTATGCTTGAGCATACTGTTATAATCATGGCATGAAAATTTAATACAAATTAATGTTAAGAATTTAGAAATTATATGGATTGATTAATATGAAAACCTGGGTAGCATAAGGTTTTAACACTATGGTAATGGATAGCATTGCAGGTGGATGTATTTTTATATTGATTATTAGTCGGAGAGTAGTAAATTTTAGCTAGGCGTTAGAAATTGTTCATAATTCTATATGAAGTTAATTAAGTTAATTAGTTTATTTATAAGAGTTTTATTACTAATAAATTGTTTCTTCCAGGCTATGATGTTTTGTACCATGGGGATTTTAAAGTGACAGGATTTTGTTAACAGGCATTTTGTAGCGTAGTGTAGTAGTGAACCAATTTCTCCACAACTGCAAAGTTTATGTCTTGACAACTGAAAGCGTTTCAAGTATGTCCTAAAGGGACCATGCTCAGTTATGAACATTATTAATTCTTTTGGCCATTAACTATTTTTAAAAAAAACTTTTGGAAGAATTTCGTAAGTCGTTCTTCCGTACTTGTGTGTGGTCCACAGTTGTTGCCAATAATTTAAAATGAATTCTTTTTCCTTCTTTTTAATATATGATAGGGGCATTCCCGAATTTGTTGATGTGAGATTTTTATCTGTGACTGCTTCCTTTGCTGCCTTATTTGCCTCTTCATTACCCATATGACCAGCATGCGCTTTTATCCAAGAGATTTTTAATTGTGGATGATTGATTAAAATACTTTGGATTTTTTGAATAATATTATGCGTTGTGTTGTAATTTTTGATAGCATGTAAGGCAGATAGACTGTCAGTCCAAATTGTTGTATTTCTACTGTTATTTTTTGCTATTTGGACTGCTTCTAAAATAGCTCTTGCTTCGGCTTGAAAAATAGTGTTCCAATTGAAAAACTTCATTTTGATGGTATTTGATTTCGTGCCATCAAAGATTATTATGGCGGCTCCTGTTCCTGCCTCCATCTTCGAGCCATCTGTGTAGATATTAATTCTTCTATTTTTATCAGTTTTTTGTTTTATTTGAATATTGCCCGTTGTATTTAAGTTAAAGTATGCAGGATGAATTGTCTGGAGGTTGATTTTTGTATCTATCTTTTATTGCTTACAATTAAATCGTCAATCAGAATTGTGTGAAAGGAATCTTTTAACAAGTTAATTCTAATTGCTTCTTGTTGCAATGTTAGATGAAGAGGAGGTAGACCCAGGATAACTTGTAGTGCTTTTGTTGGAGTTGTCCTATATGCGCCTGTTATATTATGTAGGAACTCCCTTTGTACTGAGTCAATTTTGTCTTTTATGTATTGCTGTGGTTCTGAGCACCAGATTGCTGCACCGTGTGCGAACATTCTGACTACACATGCCTTATATAAAATTAGTCTATTTAATTCCCCAAGATCTTCCTGCTATTCTTTGGATTGCTAGAAGTTTTGCAGATGCTTTATTTCCTTGTGTTGTTATATGTTCTGACCAGTTAATCTGTTCATCAATTATAAGACCTAAAAGATTTACTGAAGTGGATCTTTTTATTATCGTGTTGTTTAGCTTTATTACAGGGCCGTTTACTAGTTTGCTCTTAATCAGAATGTATGCAGTTTTCTCTTTTGAGATTTCAAGACCATGCATAGTGGCCCAGCTATTTAAAATATTTAATGTATTTGTTACTATGATGTCAAGATCTGATTCTGTCTTAGCTGTTATGACAAAGCTGAAGTCATCTGCAAAAGCGAATTGTTGAACGCCTGCTTCTGTGGGGTGTTTTAGGTTTTGCGTAGCCTCTGTCCAGTTGAATTGTAACGGTTCATCAGCAAAGATTATTCAAGAGGTAGGACCACTGCACGAGCCCTGAGGAGTTCCTATGGTTTGTGATATTGAAGCTAAACCTTCATCTGTATGATACCGAAAATCATACATATTATCAATAGCTGCCTTGCTCTAAATTATTATGGATTTTGTTGCAGAATACACGCCAGATATTACAGCTGTTACGGAAACACATGCAAAACCTCAGCATAAATTAAAAATTACTCACTACAATAGCTATAGGTGCGACCGCCTTACACACTATGGAGGAGGCACCGCTATTTATGTCGCCAGGTCTTATAAATCTGCAGTATACAACATCAAGACTACTGATAACATAGATGAAACTTCTGTTATTATACAAATTAATGATCATAACATCAAAATCACATCTATCTATAATCCCCCAAATAACGACATTAAAGATGAACACTTCAAGAACTTTTTCGGATCAAATATGGACACTATTGTTTTAGGAGATATGAATGCGAAAACCCTAATTTGGGGATGCAACTCAAATAATAAGCAGAGCTTGAAACTCCACAATATTGTTAAAAACCTGGGACTTAACTTATATGCACAAACGGAGCCAACTTATTATCATCATCACCCCGGCTACAAACCCGATATCCTAGATATAATGGTGACAAATATGAATGCACCATTCGCTATGAATGTTTTAAGTGACCTAAGTATACGTATTCTGGCTACAACAAAATCAGTGCAGGAGTCCCTCAAGGTTCTATCTTAGGCCCACTCCTATATATCCTATATACCGCTGATTTTCCACTAAATAATAACAAAAACGAATTTTTTGCACTATACGCCGACGACACGGCGATAGTGACTAAGTCAATGAACACAAGTAGAGCTATTTGCCTATTACAACATAAACTCCATGAAGTGGAAATTTGGTGCGCAAAATTGAAAATCAAGCTTCATCCTGATAAGAGCAATTTAATCATTATTAATGGCAAGAAGTACAAAAATAAGATACCAACGATCGAATTATTTAACACTAAAATCACCCCAGTTAAACAAGCTAAGTATCTTGGCATTACAATTTCGAACAATCTTAACTGGAGTACTCACATCAATAAGTCCATCAGAAAAGCCAGAGGTGCGTTCTACGCACTAAAAGCACTTTTAAATAAAAATTCAAAGCTAAACCTAGCAAATAAAAGAACAATATACCTACAAGCCATCCGACCAATTCTTACCAACGCTAGCCCCGCCCTAACCACTATCAGTGATAATTTAGAGAAAAAATTGTCATACACAGAAGGAAAATTTTTAAGATACATGACTGGGGCCCCAAGAGCTATCCGCAACAGACTACTAAGGAAGGATCGTTACGTAGCAGAAATTAACTGCTTCATTGCTAAACTCAACTGTAAATTCTATAGGACGCAAGAAACTGTACGACCTCGAATTTCAATCATTTGCTAGACATCAGCTTAATAGACGACAACATTAAATATAGCCCAGTAACCGCATTCCTCATGTCAGATTGTATCATATCAAAATATTACAAATGATAATATCACTGTCTTTTTTTTTACCAGATTAAGCTTATTTATTCATGACTTATGAGCACAGAACAAACCAGTATAAGATGAATGAGGCTTTTCAGAGCGGAGAATCATTTTGAGACGAGATAGACCCGACGGAGTGAGTTTTCATTGATTGGTGGAGTGATAGACTTAGCGAATTGAATTGAGGATTTAACCGATCTGAGTGTAAGATAAGAAGAATAGTAACCGACCTACCCCCGAAGGAGTTTGCAGATGAGTGTTATAGAAAAAGATAATACCCAAGACACCTCAGAATTTATCCGAGTTAAGAAAACCATGGCTCCACCCCCATTCATAGTTCAAGATAAATCATTCAATTGTCCCGCCTTCAACAAAAAACTTAAAGACAAAAACATCGAAGGATTTATAGGCAAAACGAATGGAGAAAACTTTATTATTAAAAGTTAACAACATGGCAGCTAGGAATCAAATTAATACTGCCTTAGAAGAATGTAAATATAGTTATCACACTTATTCTCTTCCCGAAAAAAGGAATATGAGAGTAGTTATAAAAGGTGTCCCAAAAGAAGTTGACCCTGAAGATATCAGAATAGAACTACAGTCTCATGAATTTAATGTTTTACATGAAACTCAGTTGGATAGAAGGAGAGAAGGACTTAAAACAAAACTCCCAGTCTATATAGTAGACCTACTAAAAACAGAAAAAAGCAAGGAAATGTATAATATAAGGTCCATAGCAAATGTAGTTCCTAAAATCGAAAAGTATGAAAAAGCAGAAAGACCGACACAATGTCACAGGCGTCAGGGTTTCTCTCATGGACAAAGTAACTGCCGACATCCCGCCCACTGTGTGAAATGCGCAGGCGACCATCTAACCAAAGATTGCCCAAACAATTTTGAAAAGGTTAAATGCTATAACTGTAAAGGAGAACATCCGGCCAATTTTTCCCGATTCCCCGTATTTGAAAAAATAGTGGTAAAAATACAAGATAAAAGATCTAGGAGAAGACCGATGGAAGTAAAGAGACAAATTAATGTTCAAATAACAGGCAATAACAATATAACAGCTATGCTAATGCAGTCAAAAATTCTCTGCCTAAAGATGAACTTAGCCTACCAAATCTACTAAAACAGGCTATTGAAGCTTCAAAAAATTTAACATTTCTCATCTCCAAATTTACCGAGCAAAATATTGAATCTCAAAATAACGAGAGAACCGACTTAGATAAAAAAAAAATAATGGATAGAAACAACACCTCGTCTAGTCTCAATATAGTTCTTTGGAATGCTAATAGCATCAACAATAAAATGACAGAACGTTTGGACTTCGTAATTGAATATTCTCCAGACATCATCGCAATCACGGAAATTCACGCAAAACCAAGTCAAAAATTGATAATTCCTAACTACAATTCATACAGGTGCGATCGCCTCTCACACTACGGAGGAGGCACTGCTATATATGTTACTCGAGCTTATAAGTCGGCGGTATATAACTTAAAGACTACGGACAATATCGATAAAACTTCGATCATGTTACAAATCAATGATCGAAATATCAAGATAACTACACTATACAATCCACCAAATAACGAACTAAAGGAAAGTTTTTTCAGAAACATCTTCAACGCCAACATGGACACAATTTTATTGGGTGACCTTAATGCAAAGAATAAGATATGGGGGTGTAATGCAAATAATAAACAAGGCTTAAACCTGCATAATATCACCAGAAGCTTAGGACTAACCATTTATGCTCCACTGGAACCTACGCACTACCACCCATTGCCAGGATACAAGCCTGATATTTTAGATATTATGGTCACAAATATGGTAACACCATTCGCCATGAATGTTATAAATGAATTAAGCAGTGACCACCTTCCTGTTTTTATCTCCACCTCCTTACCCAGGACAGAAAACATCATCACGACTAAAAAGATCGACTGGTTACTATATTACAACATCCTCACAAAAAAGCTCAACTCCCCAACCAATATTGATACAATTGCTGATATTAATGATAATATCGAGACACTTACTAAGGACTTAAACTATGCCCTGTGTGAAGCCACTACTGAAAGAACTAAAGACCTAAATAACAGAAAATTGCCTAACTATATTAAGGATATCATCAGATATAGAAACAAACTTAAACTTAGTTTATAAGAGGACCCTCAACCCAGTTTATAAAACTGAGATTAACAGGTTAACAAGGGATATTAAAAACAAATGCCAGAACTACAGGAAGGAAATTTGGAAAGAGAAAGTGACAAGCCTAAATACGGGAGATAACTCCTTCTGGAATATGGCTAAAGCTCTACAAAAGGCACCACCAACAAATCTTCCATTAAAGGACAACGATACAATAGTTTATACGGACAATGATAAAATCAACGTGTTTGCTAAAACCATGCAAGATCAATTTTCTTTAAATGCCGAACCTGATTGCCCCTACAATGATCAGTATGTTAAAGAGGAATTTCAAAAAATTATGAACACTCCCTGTACTACTTAAGGCATTCAGAATGCTAACGATGATGAAATAATTAATATCATTAGAAAATTAAAAAATAGAAAGGCACCAAGGCATGATAATATTACTAATGAGATGCTTAAGAATGCCCCTCCAAATATAATACCAATACTAAGTAACATCTTTCACGTCTCATTCAACCACTGCTATTTTCCCGATTGCTGGAAAAAATCAGATGTAATTCTCTTTCCAAAACCAGGTAAAGATACTTCAAATCCAAGTAACTTCAGACCCATTAGTCTCTTGCCTACGCTATCAAAGTTTTACGAAAAGCTTATCAACAGTAGAATTAATAAATACCTTTATAACTTACCCAAGCAACAGTACGGGTTCAGACAAAATTTGCCTACCACCAAACAAATTATTAACCTACTAGAATTCATTAGCAATGGTAAATATAAAAATGAAACAATGGCCCTTATCCTGCTCGACGTCGCAAAAGCGTTCGATTGAGTATGGCATAGGGGTCTTATTGTAAAATTAAACAATATGAGCTTCTCTATTGACATACTAAGGCTGTTAAGTTCATATTTAATTAAAAGAGAATTTAGAATTAAATTAAATAATAATTATTCTGAACGCAAAAAAATTTATGCGGGTGTACCGCAGGGTTCAGTTCTGGGCCCTGTTCTGTACATCCTGTACACTGCAGATTTTCCGACTAATGATGATAACCTAAACGAGTTTCTAGCACTATATGCTGATGATACGGCAATCATAACTAAGTCAATGAATACAAAACGCGTTATTACCCTGTTACAAGATAAATTACAAGTAGTTGAAACATGGTGCAGCAAATGGCGCACAAAACTACACCCAGACAAAAGTAAATTCTTAATTATAAATAGTAAGAAAAAACAACAAAATACTCCCCACATCTATCTCTTTAATACTGAGATCAAACCAGTGAAATACGCTAAATACCTCGGCATCACGAAGCTTCACAAGGCTTTATAGCTAAATTGACCACAAAATTTTATGGCGACGTAAAAACATGCACCACATCAGATTTCAATAAGTTGTTCGATATTGATATAATCCGTAATAATTCGAATTTCAGCCTAATTACCGCCTTTTTATGCTCAGACTGCATAGTATCCAAATACTATTAACTTTATCACACAACACTAATCAAGGGGATCTCCCCATCCCAATGATGGTTTTCACTTCTAAACTCAAGATTTACTTCTTTAAGGACTTGATTTGTTGTTACAACATACTACAACTTCATTGATATTTAGGACCTCCTAGAATACGACAAAACAGATTCGATGAATCGGTTAGTGGCGCTTCGCGCCAAACGCCGAGATAACCCCAATATCCAGCATCCAGTATAAGATGAGTTGGTTGGTGGCGCTACGCGCCAAATACCGAGGATACCTACATATCCAGCTGCTCTAAATTACTATCCGCAAATCTGGAAAAATGCATCAGTGCTATTTCAGAAGAAAAGTAAAAATCCAAGCTGCCTTGAGAGTTTAGACCAGTGTTTCCCAACGTGGGGCTCACGCCCCACCGGGGGGCAATTTGATTGTAAAGGAGGGCAATTCAAAAATGGACTCGACATGAGTTTAAACCTTTTGCTCTGGGCCATTTAAATGCAATGCGAGATTTCGGTGACAAAATCGAAAGAAAAAAGCAAATTCTTAAATAATCGCGGTCAATAAATATTATGTGACTTAGGGATTTTCTAAGCGACAAAACTGAAATGAAGTATCTGTTTACAGTCGATGGTAAAGCATTTGTGAGTTATTTAGCCAATATCTTTGAAAAACTGAATATATTAAATAAGAAACTTCAAGGAACAAATAAAGCTCTTGTTGATGCGAAAGCGAAGATATTTGGCTTCATTACCCTTATTGAGTTATGTCAGAAATATATTAACAACAAAAACTTTGAACTGTTTCACTGGCTCCAAAAATGTGAAGTAAATGATACCGCTTTACTTTTTATTGTCTATCATCTGGAAATTCTATCGGCTGATTTAAAAGAAAGGTATTCTGATTTAAAACAAATTTATTTTCCAACATGGATGTTGCAGTCCATGTTAGTGGATTTGTCTGATATATCAAGAAGAACTTGCAGAAATGCAAAATGATGAGTCAGTAAAAACTTTATTTAATATGAAAGGAGTGATGGCATGGCTTCGTGAGGAAACAGAAAACAAGTACCCAAATTCAATCAAATGTGCAAGAAAACTATTGTTACCGATTCCATCTTCATATTTAGCTGAATGTGGATTTAGTGCTGTAAATAATTTTATTGATAGAAAAAAGAAATCGTCTGGATATAACACAACGGGGAGACTTGAGCCTGAAGCTAACCAAATTGAAACCTAAGATTCAATCTACGTGCAGCAAGCATCAAGGGCAAGAATCTCACTAAATTAAAATATTAAATTATTATAGAAAAATCTTTATTAAAATTATTTCGAATTTGAATTTTAGTTTTTTATTATATGTTATGGAAATTTACTTACTTTGTTTGGCTAACAATTTCCTAAGTTTCTTAAGTGAACAATTCGATTTTTTAATATTACAAATTATGTATATGTTACATAGGGGGGGGGCATAAGAAATTTAAAAAGGCTTAGGTGGGGCATGGTACAAGGAAGGTTGGGAAACACTGGTTTAGACCAATCAGCCTTTTAACACGTTGAACGCCACGTTAATTTTACATGGCTTGCCCGTCTGGCCAAATTGTAATTAACTACAAACTAAAATTGCAAATATTAGACAGATTTTGCTAATTTTAAAAGGTTTAGCATGACATAAATGAAAAAAGTGGTGAATTATATAAGACTACGAATTGTTTAAAAATAGTGGTGGATAAAAATCTACTGAATTGAATTTATTAAACCAAGAATCACAATAATTAAGTAAATTTTGAATAAATTTTCTGCAATTTCATAACAGAGTGTAAATTTTATAGTTCTATATCATGTTATACGCTGTCAGCCAGCTGTTTTTCGCCGCCTGTGTGAAAGGTCAGTGTCAGCCAGCTGTTTTTCGCCACCTATGTGAAAGGTCAGTGTCAGCAAGCGGTGGTAGACGCGGCCTAAATGTAATTTCAGTGTCAGCTACCGGTGGTTGACGCGGACTGAATGTAATTTCAGTGTCAGCCACCGGTGGGGTTGACGCGGTCTAAATGGAAAGTCCAGTGTCAGCCACCGATGGCTGACGCGGTGCTCAACGTGTTAAACATACTAGGAAAAATTTACGAAAAAATCATATACAATAGGATAAAGCCACTACTAACAGCCCTTCCCGACGAGCAGTTTGGATTTAGACAAAAATTAGATACCACTAAACAACTACTTCGAATAATTGACTACACAGGCAGAGGACAAATCAAAAAAGAAGCAATAGTTTTCCTAATGATTGATATTTCAAATGCTTTTGATAAAGTCTGCCATACTGGCACAATTTTCAAACTCATGCAACTCAATTTTCCACCTGGCCTCATTAAACTATTTTCCTACTATCTCTCAAACAGAACATTCCAAGTCTCCATACAAAACTACAAATCATCAAAAAGAAACATCACAGCTGGAATATCTCATGGCAGCATTCTTGATCAATACTATATATATCATACACTTACGATTTTCCAATTAACAGAGCACAGTACAATAGCGTCACAGCTTTCTATGCAGATGACACTGGAATTATTATCAAATCTAGAAATCCAAATATAACTTTAATAAAACTACAAGATCAAATCCACGAAATAGAAGACTGGTGCACAAAATGGAAAACTGCTGCAAATGCCGATAAATCTCAAATTCTAATTATACAAAGAAGAAGACTGAAAATACTACTCCAATGCAAACCAAAACTGTTCAACATCCAAATTCCAATAGTCGAAGAAACAAACTACCTCGGTTCCATTATGAACAGCAAACTCGCCTGGAATGATCATATTTAAAATATAACAGATAAAGCAAATGCAGCAACTACTATAATTCAACCACTCATCTATACCTCTCATTAAAACTCTGAAAATTATAGCATACTCCAATGATCCGACCAATACTCACATCATATGCCTCACCTTCCTGGACACCTGAACATCTAATGAAAAAATTCAATCAATGTCAAAACAAGATACTTAGAAAAATCACCCGTGCCATCAGAAGCACTAATATCCACAAAGATCTCAAGATTCCGTGTTTATCAGAATATATATACACAAACTGAAGGCAGATTTCTGTGACAAGGCAACAAAATGTAACGCAGTCAACTTCAACCAAATATTCAACTTTGAAAATTATAAAAAAAGATGCAAAATTAAGACCAATAGTTGCACATTTCACCTCCGACGCCTCATATCATAACTATCAACATAAATAATAACCGTATACAGATCTATTCAAAATAGCAAATACGATAGCAATTCTAAAACCTGACCAAGCGTTTCCTCACGTTGACCATCAAACTGCATACAGCATTTAGAGCAAGCTGCTGCTTACAATTTCCATTAGCTTTATTTTCACAAGCAAGGTGCTGGAACTTTGAAATCAGCCACCACACAGTCGACTGAACACAAAATGTTTTTACTACATCTACTGATAAAATCATGATAGAAGGGATAGGGGCCGCTACTCGGCTCAGGTGCCTGGTTAAGTTAAATAAAGAAGAAGATCTAATCTCTTCATTTTATTTATTTCATTCTTTTCTTACTTTCTATATCAAGTAAAGCCTGAGCTAACGAAATGAAGATTTTATTATTGACCAAAAATGCCTATGAATTAAATAGCTGTGTTAGAACTTACAAACTGACTGCTTAATATTGACGTGAAATTAAAGCCAATAAAATGTACGATAAATTCATAAAATTTTTTTTTACCACTTTTTAAACTTTTCCAGGTCACCTTGCTTTGTAATTTCAAGTTATTAAGTCTATAGTTTTTGCACAGAAAAAGTAAATGCAACGTTAAGTATAACACTCAAAACAGAGGTGGCAGCACATACGGGTTTTCAATTTAGAAGATAAGTGAGGGGTTCCACCTGGATGCTGGATATTGGGGTTATCTCGGCGTTTGGCGCGAAGCGCCACTAACTGATTCATCGATTCTGTTTTGTTGTATTCTGGGAGGTCCTATATATCTTTGAAGTTGTAGTATGTTGTAACAACAAATCAAGTCCTTAAAGAAGTAAATCTTTAGTTTTGAAGGGAAAATCATCTTTGGAATGGGGAGATCCCCTTGAGTAGAGTTGTATGATAAAGTTTATAGTATTTTGATAGTATGCAGTCTGAGCATAAAAAGGCGGTAATTGGGCTGAAATTCGAACTATCACGGATTATATCAATATCGAACAATTTATTGAAATCTGATGTGGTGCATGTTTTTGCGTCGCTGTAAAATTTTGTGGTCAATTTAGCTATAAAGCAATTGATATCATCAATGTTTAAGTCTTTTCTGAGTAATCTATTGCAAATAGCCCTTGGGGCGCCAGTCATTATGCGTAAAAATTTACCTTCGGTTGTAGATAGCTTCTTTTTTAGGTTGTTGCTTACAGTAGTGAGGGCTGGGCAAGCATACGTAAGAATTGGTCGAATCGCTTGTATATAGATAGTTCTTTTATTTGCTAGATCAAGCTTTGAATTCTTATGCAGGAGGACTTTGAGCGCAAAAAACGCTCCTCCGGGGTTGCAGCAGGGCTGAAAGTCCATAATATCAAGACGGAAAAGAGTAAAAAATGGTAACAAATAAATTTCATTTTTAGCTTTTTTTCGGGAATAACAAAATATCCATAACTACCAAATTGTTTTAACGGACGCAATTTAGATATTGAATTACTTCTTCCCCGAGAATTAAATAATAGCGCGAATTTTTTATTGATACCAATAGGCTTATTCCTCCCGAAAATTAACTATTTTTGAAATAGTTCTACTACCAGTGTTTTCTCTTTTCCGCCTTGCTTTCAGGCCTGGGTGCAAAAAAAATAACGTTGACTTGGCATAAAAAAAGAGTTACTATGTATTATTATATCTGATCAATATAAATAACCTATTTAAATAGAAATCTAGGTAAGAGAGTTTTTTTTTTGAGTAAAATGAGGCATTTGTTAAGTAATAAAATTTAGCTCTATATATTTTTGCAATGTTATTTTTAAATGAAAGTGAAAGTAAAGTATTTGAATTTGATTTAAAAGCAAAGTTTTGTTTCTTTCTTTTTTTTTAAATTTTTTTTATAGGAAATAGGAGGAGGCTTCGATCCCTGAATATAAGAATCATTATCATTAATATAGGAAATATATTAGAATTGCTCGATTTAATTCCTAAAGTTAAAATTAAATTATAATTTCCAACAGTGTCGTGAAATATTTGCCACCAGTTTTTAAAATATTTGCCACGCTGAAGAGCATTAATCGGTTAAATAAAGTGAATGCATTATTCCTTTAAGACGTTCACACCGGGGTGATCCACCGGTGGGTCACGCTAGATTGTCTCATCTTGGCAGCTCACCGGAGTAAAAACTGGTAGCAATAAATTTCATTTTTTAGTTTTTTTCCGGGAATAATAAAAATCCATAACTACCAATTGTTTTTAACGGATGCAATTTTTATATTGAATTGCTTCTTCGCCGTGATGAATTTCCTTACAGTGAATTGTTATTGTTGAGAATAGATTAACACCTCCCGAATATTATCTAATATTGAAATAGTTTTCCCGGCGTGAACGTGTTAACAAAAGCTCAGATTTATAACCTAAAAGTATTCTGTAAATCCTATTGCAGGCCTAAGTTTTATAGATTGAGAACAAAAAGATTTACCATGCATCAATATTTCCAAAAATAACTTCTCTTACCGTAATATCATAACTGCAGACAGTGAAAGAGATGAAAGGTTGAAAAAAACATTGTAGCTTTAAAAGGACGAGTCACACTTTTTTGGCTGAATAATCCAATATTTCGTCTACAACGTTCCTACGTTACTCAGCAAGATCAGTTCTCTTTAAGTAGATTTATTAGATAGATTTGAAGTACTAGATATCTATTTTTGCTATTCTGAGCAATAATGTCTTGCTCTCCTTTTCGAAAATTAGAGTATTTTTGGAATAATGTTTTTCTTTCGGAAATGGCAAATCAGGGTATAATTTGCTGGAAGAGTTAATCATAATTATCATACATGAATCGGATTTATGCTCTATGGGATCGATTCATACAGGGCTGCCACGGGTGACTGAACAAACAAAAAGTGCTGACTAATAAAAATTAATTTTTTTAAATTAAAATTGATTAAAATTAGTCACCTTTTATTGCATATTTTTTTTCAGTTCACTATTAAAATTGAATGCAAAAAATATTTGTGTATGAATAATATGAAATTTAAGCCACATTTAAAGAAATAATAAATAAAAGTAAATTGAGTTTCTACATAAATATTCGCCTGTGGCATAACTGATTATTAGGGAATAAATTGATTATTATGAGAT
The DNA here is from genome assembly GCF_982258835.1 of Parasteatoda tepidariorum. Classification (NCBI taxonomy): domain Eukaryota; kingdom Metazoa; phylum Arthropoda; class Arachnida; order Araneae; family Theridiidae; genus Parasteatoda; species Parasteatoda tepidariorum. The sequence continues at coordinate 103,453,600 of NC_141763.1, forward strand.
CAAGTAATGCATGCATTGTTTCAATTTAAAGATTAATTAATTACTTATTTATTTTTTTCATTGATGCATTTTAGAAATTATAGTGCACAATTTTAGATTCAAATTGTATTATACACTGTTGTATGAAATGATAGCACTCGTGCGAGCAGAACAGGCACGCGATTTAAAAAAAGAGCATTATGAAATGAAGGACGAGAGAGAGAGAGTGTTCGTCGTGCTGTTGCACGAATGTTAGGGAAAATCTTTCACAGAAAATCCCGTAAAATGTCTCGATTTAGGGAATAAGGGAAATCTTAGTAATTGTAATTGGTTTATCAAATAGGTCGCGCGATTCCCACATTGAGCGAAGGGGGAAATGTCTTACTTTTAATTAAGGCATACTTGAGCCAAAAATAGATTAAAGGACAGGATGTGAATTTAAAAGTGTGAGAAAGCGTTTCGTTTTGAATAATAAATTAAGAAAAGGATTTACAGAAAAGGAATAACATAGATATGAAGAGCTTAGTGGAAGAACTGGCCAAGTGACACTTTAATGAATTTGAATAGACTAGCTCTACAGTTTATGCGTTCCTCCTTTTTTTTTCGTTTAATCTTCGTATTTTTTGTATGTTTGTGAAGACATAACTAAATAACTTATGGGGGGCCTATTTATTTTATTCTAACTCTTTAATAAAGGAGCGTTTTTAATGGATTTTGCGCTTACTATTCGTTTGTTTTCGCTGACGATTTTTAATGTTTTTCATCGAATATAATTTTGTTTGAAAAGAGGCAAAACAGATATACATATATTTAAGCTTATTTTCATACAATAAAATTTTATCTACTTTAATTTGGAACTAACTGGTATCACACTTTATCTAGCCTTCTTAGTCAAAAAACCGATCTAAAATGATTCAGAGGCAGAGTTAGCTTAACTTTCGCGGAATAGATGTTCACCGCTATGTAACGCTTTAATTGGCGATGATTCGGTAATTTTTGATTTTAACACTAGAAAGACGAAAAATTAGTGTATACCTATATTGCCCAAAAGCTGACAAAATGACTGCATTGTGAATGCGTAAATAAATTTGTTTAAAATTAGTTTGTAACATTTTTATATTATTTACAGTTATATAACAAGTTATTAGTAAATATTAACAATAAAAAAATTATATGTTGTACAAAAAGTCACAAAATTCTAAGAAATTGTGCCATTATATACATCATTGTTTTTCTAATTGAAATTAAAAGCGGTCAAAATGACTTCCTTAGGCAATCTAGTGTTAAAATGTTCTTTTTTTAAGTAGCACTGATTGTGGTCAAAATGTAATGGTATTTCTGAAATTAAATATAGGTATTTTCACTAGTTTTAATACAAAGATTATCCAGGTATAGTTGCTGAAATACAAATTATTTTCAGTTTTTCATTAAAAATAAGGCAGTTTCATATAAAAATGACATAATATACGTGATTCTCATTTTTCATAATTAAGGTTACCATTTGACAAATTTCCGTCATTGAACTCCACTCAATGAATATGCAGATTTCTTTTCTTTAATTTTCAACTTCTTAACCTTGAATCTAGAATACAAGAGAACACCTGTTTAAAGAACAAAGCTCCATTCACCTTCGAGAAGAAAAGTGAAACCAATCAGCATTTCCTCAAAATGGAGGAAAGAAACACGAAAACCTGTTGCGATTCACCCGATGGAGCTTTCACATGTTTCCACCAAAGTATAAATTGCATCAGCACTGCAATCTCTGCTAACTGGGAGCAAACCAAACTTTAACTACACTGGTGGACAAAATTAAGAGATGGAAGACATTTTCCCAAATATCTCAAAAAATACAGAATATAAGTAAATGAAATTTGGTATGGATATAGCTTATTCCATGATAATAAAGTATGCAAAACAAAAAAGAAAGTGCCATTCACTGGCAAGACCTATTGCCAATAAATCCAATGTAGTCTGAATTTAAGGATAAAAGATGACAATAAAAGTGGGGCTTACAGTGTGTATTGCCTCTAGTATGGTGTTTGGTCACCCCTGACAGACAGACAGTATGCACAACGAGCATGCATGCTGTTGATAAGAGAGTTAATATGAAAATATTTACCCCGACCTGCCCCAATTCAGGGCATACGGGTAAATGTTTATTAAAACCAAGTAAAAACAGAGAAGAACATAAAAAGCAAAAAGTGCATAAAATACAAGAGTCATATGTATGCCAACAGCTGGGAGGGCCGCCATATAGTGCTTAAAGCCGACGGCCCACCCTTATACTGAGCCAAATTACAATAGTATTGAAGACCCCAACAAAGTTACAGAGAATACAGTATGTGTTACAATACATAATTAGTAGTTACAAGATATAAACATCAAAATAAAACAAGACAATTAAAAATATGAATACAATAAAAAAAAAACTTTCTTCTCTTTTCTATTTCCGTCTATTTTTGTTGATAAAAGCGCTAAAAGCGAATATACAAGTGAGTAAAAACAACAAGATGAATTAAAATTAGTGTTGAGGAGATAGAACAGAAGACCAACGGAGTCCCCCAGGATGCTCAAGTTTGAAAAATATAAAAGGGGAATGACGCGTTAAAATAGAAGTGGATTGGCAGTTCAGGTATTGAGGGGAGACATCAAGTCAACCTAAGCGTATAGGGTCCATCGGATCGTCCATTGTAATGGTATCTTCTAGTGTGCTTTTAATAATTTCTCTAATGATTTGTTGCTGTTGTTTTGTTCTGCACCACTTTTCGATTGGTTCCCTGATGTTAATATGATTCCCCCGGAGTGTCGAGAATTTAGGATATTCTGCAATTAGATGTTGAACCGTTTGGCTTTTGCCGCAGTATTTACAGCTAGATGATTTCTGAAAAAATCTCGATTGGTGTTCTCCGAACACTCCGTGGGAGGTATAGAATTGGTTTATGTAAAAGTCACAATTTAAAAGTTTATCGCTGACTTTTGGAAAAAACTTGTTGGTATGTCTCCCGTTTGAGGAACGGTCCCACCTTTCTTGCCATAAATCTCTGCTGACCTGCCGTAGTTTATAATTAAGCTGTGGTCTTGTAATAGAGTAGTAAAAATCTACTCCACTGAGCAGAGTGCCCGCTTTTGCTAGAGCATCCGCTTCCTCATTTCCAGCTTCCCCCGAGTGAGCCTTGATCCAGTTGAACCGGTAATTCCTGTGTTGAATAATACTCTTAATGTTTTCGACTATAATGTCCCTTGGTGTGGGATTCTCTAGGGCCTGTAATGAAGATTTGGAGTCCGAAAAAAGTACTAACTCTTGTATATCTGCCTCAATTGCCCAAGAAACAGCCAGGTAGATGGCGGTCAGCTCAGCCGGGTATATACTTGATTCGTCATTTATTCTGACACACTGTTGGTGTATAGTTTCGCCGTTGAGTTTGACCAAGAAGCCACTACCAACTTTGTATTCATATTCATTGTTAATTACCTGCCTTCCGCTTCCGTCCGTGTATATTTCGTACCCTGTTCCGCTTGGCCCGCTGTATCCCGTATTAATAATCCTTAATTGAGTTGGGTCGTAAGTACAATTTGGGGGCGGGGAATATTCGTTCAGGTATTTAATCTGGTAATCGTTATCGAAGGTATCCTGATTATTGTTATTCTAAAATTGTTGCTTTATTGCGATGGATTGTCTAATTGTTAGGTCAATTGGTGTAATACCTGCGAGGATCTGCAGTGCCTCCGTACTAGTGGTGGAGTAACATTTAGTGATGTTTAACAGGGGACTTCTTTGGATGGAAATAAGTTTCTGATTAAGCTTAACTTTATTTGCATACCAGACGGAGGCACCGTACATAATCTTTTTCTCGATAGCTTGTTTGTAGATGAGTTTAAGAATTGCTGGGTTAAAGCCCCATGTTGCTCTACTGTATTGCTTGATTTTATCATAAAAGACGACGATCTCATTCTTTAGGTTCTCAAGGTGTGTGATCCAGCTCAGCCGAGGGTCCAGGGTGATCCCGAGGTACTTAAGGGTCTTAACATTTTTAATATATGCGCTGTTCGTGCCCTCCATTTTTATGCACGGGAGTCTACGGACACATTTTGTGCCCTTGGGAAACGTAATTGCAAAGGTTTTTTCTGGTGCGAGTGCTAATTTGTGGCTCTTGGCCACAAATTAGCCCATAATTAACCCATAAGAGAGTTAAGGAGGACTTGTGGATGACCCTCCCATTCTTCCACCAAAGCAATTTCTAACTCCAGAATGGTTCTGGGTGGGAGGTTGGCGCATCGCAATAGCTCTCCCAAGAGCATCCCAAGCATGTTCAATAGAATTCAGGTCAGGGGATTTGGCTGGCCAATCCATTCGTTGAATATCCTCGCTTTCCAGATACTCATCAACCACGAGTGCCCTATGTGGTCGCGCATTGTCGTCCATAAAAATGAACTCAGGGCCAACAGCGCCCCTGAAAAAACGCACATAGGGCTCTAGGACCTCCTGCCTGTACCTCTGGGCATTCACGGAACCATTGTCAAACACATGGAGCGGTGTGCGGGTATCTTACGTGTGCAAAAATGTTTTCCATCTCTTAATTTTGTCCACCAGTGTATATATCTCCGTGCTTTGTTCATATGTAGACTGAATCTATCTCCGCTGAGCCATCGATTTTAATGGAAAAGCTACCATTAGTTTTGTCAAACCTCGCTTATTTCGGATTCAACACTTAATATTTTAAGGGAGCGCTCGCATCTTAAGGATTGTTGATGAGCTCCTTCTTATTTATAATTTAAAAATAGTAATCCTAATTAATAATCCTTAAAATAATTTTTTGGTGAATAGGTGTTACTAATATTAGTTAATAGGTTTAATATGTGTTATAAATATGAAGCGCAATACCTACTATGTGTACTGAGAAAATAGATTTTTTACAGCCTACCGAATGGGATAACAACCGGAGAGTTGATTATGGTAATTTTTGACTATCAGGCTATAGAATTATGTCGAATGCATATCTCCTTTTAATTTTGCGCATGATTTTGCAATGTTTATTATTAACCGAGTTATAGATTATTTAGTTTTGTTTCGAATGGAAAAACGAGTATTCAGCTTAGTAATAATAATAATTAACTGAAAAAAGTTGCCGAAGCAGAAAATAAGTTATTTTCCGACGCGACTTTGTATATATTTATTTATTTCTCCATAACGACTTCCGATTTATCTCTGATTTCCAATTCTTTTCATTAATTGCATGAAAATGAGACTTCACCGAGTCAGCACATAAAAACCGTGGCCTACCCCTCGTTTTTGTTCCAGTGGGTCTAAAAAGCAGTATCTTTTCTATTGTATATACCACATTTTTTACTTTGCTACATGCCGGTAAGTTTGGTTTTTGATTTCTTTCATTTCATATTCTTTTCAACTGAATTTTTATTTTTAGCGATATAGATGCATCATAAAGAATAATTTTGATCTTAGAATAATTATTCTTTATTCAGAAATATGGTACTTATTATTTTTCATGCAAAGCCGTAAAATATTTTTGTTATCTGTGAAAATAGTGAAGGCCGGCTTTAGGTGTTTACAATTCTTATAAAACTCGGCGTTCCTTCTATTTTTAAACCTTCACGTTGTTCAATACCAGTTGATGAAGCTCTGTTCCAGCGACAGAGTACAAATCTGAAGAAGGAATTCATTTAATGAACGAGGATGATCTTAGTAGAGGATCTGGCCAAAATGAAAGATCGAGCTAAATTGCTCGACTCGGTACACGCCTTCAACCTCTACACATTTTGGACACTTCTTTAAATTCTTTGCAATGAGTTTGCAGTTGTACTTCTATTCAAGGTCTAATATCAAGCTTCAGGATGGAATACGATGCTTGTTCATCGACTCTTAAAATAAGTTTGAAAACAGGGTTATTGCGCAATAGAAACAGTTCGGTTGATTGAATGAGATACATAGATCCTTAAAAAATGATACGTCATTACGATTATAATAGAAAAGTATTTTTTTGGGGGGTGGGATTGAAATTTATGACCTTTCTCATGAAATTGCAGATAGTGTGGGACAATACCGGTATTCGGAACAGTGAAAATGATGATTAGTGATGCAACATCAAGTTGAGAGAATAATTTCGTGATCAGATGCTCTTCTGTGTGTCTAGAGTTGAGTTCATTTGAAATAAGGTATGCTCACAAGTGAGAAAAGAATGGTTTCCGAAAGAAATGCATGACTCAAATAAGTTCTCTGACGATTGTTTCAATGTTGTGAAGAAGTGTATCAACACAAGTTATTTCCTGGACAAACATCTGTCTTGAAAAACTAGTAACGATTCACTAAAATTCTTTGATTTACGGTATTTAAATCGATAGAGTCTTCTGAACACTTTAGTGAGACATACCAAACACAAACGTAAGTCCGAAAATTTTAAACCAAACACACTTTGGATGAAGGGAGTATTTTCAGTGTGTATGAATTTTTTACACAGGTATGTTGACATTTATCCTCGTAACATTTTATCCTCGACGGAACCATTATACAAGGATGCAAAAGGTAATAAAAAGCCTTTAAATTTATATATCAGATGTAGCAATAGTATCGTTTAATTAAATGCGCAACATGAAATATTTTTACAATATCATATCATCAGTTATAAATATTAATTCTCAATAAATTGTGAAGAACTGAAATAAATGTTTTTTCCATGACTAGTTTCCTATCTGAAAATATTCCAACTATATTGATTCAGAACTTCAGATGAGTGAATAACAATATATTGGATAAATCACAGTCGAATCATAAAAATGTAGTACAACTTTCATGTACTAAAAATATAATTTGAGGTTAAAAAAAAGCAGCAGTTCAGCTAAATCACAATTTTATTTTTTCAGATTTAATAAAGGTTAACCGCTTAACGATCGGTTAATTTTCAAGAAAACGGTCATAAAAGTACCTATTTTGCCAAATACATGTATTTGATTAGTACTGATATGTAGTTTAAAATAAAGTAACTAGTATTTACAATTACCTTAAAAATGTCTTGGTACTGCCATCTGGTGTGTAAAATGAGAAAGAAATTTTTCTTCAGGCAAAAGAAATGAATTATTTTTATTTTTATTAGCGCGTTACTACTGAACACTCTAGCCCGGAAATTTCACGGGAGTGAGAAATAGAGGGCGAAACCTCACCCCGCCATTTTTACGGGAGAGAGAAGAAAGAGGTTAAGTGTAGAAGGAATATTTACCTTCTACACTTAACCCCTTCCTTCTTCTACCTTTTGAAACTTTTAATTAAAAGTTTAAAAAAAATAAAATGTTTGAACAGAACACAATTAGCTCTTATTTAAAAAACTACAGTGGCGCTCACGTACTTAGGGACTGTGCTTTCAAAATAAATGCGTCATTATATTGGATGAATGATCAAGATATCTATAATGACGAATTTTACATTAGTTGAACTTCAATCCTCAAATAATTCATTCGTGTTCACAAGTGTTTCATAAATGTTTATTTAAAAAATATAGTATTTTGTATAAGAATACGAATAAGAATACAAACTGTCCTTAAGTATAAGAATACTTAAGGACAGTTTGTCTAATCATGAGTTATTGAATGATTACAATCAATTTATCGATCAATATAAGCGAAATTTACTACATTATCTTTATTTGATGCTTTAAAACATTATATTAATATTTTTTTTCTTTTTTTAGTACAAATTTCAACATTATTATGAGTAAAGGAAAAAATTTTAGCAATGAACAGCGATGTCGAATAGATACTCTGAGAAAAGAAGGTTTACACATTAGAGAAATTGGTAGGCGCAGTGGCCCCCCCAAGCTCTTGGGCAAATTCTAAATCCCCCCCAAACTATTCATTTTATTTAGTGTAAATTTCCCCCCCAAGCTTTAAGTGGGCGCATCGTGCGGGCCCACCTTCCCCCCTGATGGGCGCCCTGGGTAGGCGGTAAAATTATCAAAAACAGCAGTTTTCCAAGCATTGAAATCTAATCAAGCGACCAAAAGTTTTGAAAAAGCATCCCGAGAACCACGTCCTGGCAAAATTACTGAACGAGAAGATCGAATTTCTGAAGCTGATCGTCACAAAACCACCCCAGACATCAGAAAAGAATTCGCTGAATTAACAGGCAAGCACGTAAGCAATAATACCAAACGGCGTTTAAATGAGTTTTGGCTTATGGGTCGCGTATGTAGGAAAAAACCGTTGATGTCAAAGAACTATATAGCAGCTCGATTAGTTTTTGCAAAAAGACACCAAAACTGGACATCGGCTGACTGGAATCGAGTTATATTTACAGACGAATCGAAGTTCAATAGAATGGGCTCAGATAACAAAAGTTACGTGAGGCGTCGAGTCGGTGAAGAATTTAATTTTTCGGTGTGCAAAATCAACTGTAAAAGGTGGAGGCGGCTCGGTGATGGTGTGAGGTGCCATGACACGTTCAGGATGAGGTTCAATTCCCAAAATCGAAGGCATCATGGATCAGCATATGTATGTGGGCATTATCAAGACTGTTATTCTGCCTTATTACAGGAAACTTCGCTCAAGAAAACCAATCATGCAAGCCGATAATGATCCAAAGCACACGAGCAAAACTGCGAAGGCCTTCTTGTCAAGCACGAAATTTGAGGTTTTGCAGTGGCCTTCCCAATCACCAGATCTCAACCCGATCGAGATGCTGTGGATAGATGTGGATAAATATGTGAAACAGCAAAAACCAAAAAATTCAGGTGATTTATGGAGATGTGTCCAAGAAGGCTGGGTAGCTATACCTCCTGAGCGATGTCAAAGATTAGTAGATTCGATGCCTTGTAGATGTGAAGCAGTAATTGCCGCAAAAGGCTTGCCGACTAAATACTAGCTCCAAATCTTTTTTTTTTGTTACATTTTTTACATTATTATTAATTTTATTCACGATTAAGAAATATTTATTTTGTTGTCCTTAAGTATGCGGAATGCATATTTTTACTAAAATGTTACATAACTTAAGTATAACAGTTAGATAAATGATTTTCATTGTGAAAATATATAAAAAAAATAAGTCATTTGTTCCAATGCATAATTATCAATTCAATAAACTTATGCGTGAACATTAAATTTTGGATTTTAATTTCCATAAAGACATGTCCTTTACACTAGAAAGACAGAAAATTAGTATATACCTATATTGCCCAAAAGATGTGGATTGTGACTGGATTGCGAAAATGACTGGATTGTGAATGCGTGAATAGATTTCTTTAAAATTAATTTTTAAAATTTTTTATATTATTTACAGTTATATAACAAGTTATTAGTAAATATTAACAATAAAAAAAATTATATGTTGTACAAAAAGTCACAAAATTCTAAGAAATTGTGCCATTATATGGATTGTTTTTCTAATTTAAAAGCAGTCAATTAATTTAAAAGCAGTCAAAATGACTTCCTTAGCGATCCAGTGTTAAGTACGTGAGCGCCACTGTAGTTAGCTGTTTATACATTCAGATCTTTACAACTTTTCTTATGGACATTTGCACTAAGTCATATGTTTGGTAATTAAAGATGCGAAAGTACATGTATAAAATTTATATTATGTTTAATGAGTATAAATTAATTCTAGTACATTTAATACTGAACTACTTTTTGTATACTCTAATTCTGTAGTTAGAAAGCTTCTAGTGTCAAGTAATTTAAGAATCAGAAAATTTAAAAAAAAAAAAAAAAAAAAAAAAAAAACTTGCAATTCGTTTAAAGTCGAGTTAACTGATGTTCTATATTTAAAAAGAGATCTAGTTATTTGTTTTGCTTAAAAGTCTGTTGTTTTTTTATAGTTAAAATATTTAACTGTATTGAGATTTAATTTTTCTTACTGTGTTTACGATTCATATTTTGAATTATAAATAGGCAGATGGATGAAAAAGTTATTTTTCTTTGAAAGAGTGCAAAGAAACTCAAATAACTAAATTAATATTCTTTTCAAATTATTACTAAAGAAATTCAACAATTATGTTCTTGTTGAAAGGAAGACTCCCTTTTCTAGCAGAGTTTTAAATTTAATAAATGAAGCAATCTCTTTAAAACAACAATTAAACTACAGTGAAACTTCTCGGACACTCTTTGTTTCGCAGTAAAATGGTCGTTAATGGGGTTACCACCATTGACTACAAAATTTTATCGATTGTGCATGATTTTTCGCAAGCGATTTTAATTTTACTCATTGTCATTTTCTTGGAGAAGAAGTGCATTTGTGCTAATTTCATGAAAACGGGATCCATAAATAAAACTTAGAATCAAAGAAAAAAAAACACCCCAATTATGTGTGAAACAATTACTAATTATAAACAAAGAACAATTTTAAATAAATAAAAAATTATATTTTTTGTTTAAGTTTTTATTTAATTTTATATCATGAAAATAATTTAGCTTTAAAAAATGAGAAGAGATTTGTTCGTTTAAAATGCTTAGTTTTTTCAAAAGTAACTTTTTTTTTTAAAATTTAATTTTCAACTCGAAAAATCAATCATTGAATGCTTTAATGCAATCTGACTGCACACATACGGTTGAGATCTCTTTCAGCAATCAACAAAAAGAACTCTCACAATGAGAGCCACTCGCAAATATTTTGAATATATTTGAATCTACATATTTGTTTTGTTAGTATTTTTTATTTAGATATTTTTTCGTGTTTCCTAATTCGACTTCCGCATCTAATGCGGAAGAGGTTTTGGTGGTCTTTCTTAAAGGTTTTCTTCAACATAAAGTCTCTGGAAAAAAAAATTCTGTACCTCCCAAAAGTGGTCCTACATGGGAGGTCGCCACTCAGTGGTGGCCTTTACTGGAGGTTTCACTGTACTGAAATCTAAAAAAAAATAATGAAGAAATGTTGATGGCTGGTGATACATGACGTCAAGAGACGAGTACCGTGGCCCCCTGAACTACTAACTTCTCCTTTCGAGGCTGCCCATAGTTGCTTCGGTCCCAGTTACGTAGCTCCTTCAATAATAAGGAAATAATTTTATGTTCCAAGTTTCCTTTTATAATCTTATAATTATCATATTTGTTCTAAACATTTCATTTCAGCATTAGTTCATTACCGTCAGAAAAAAAATAGCCCATAGTACATAAATTTCTCGTGTTTTAAATAATGAGTTTTTTTGAATGATTAAAATGGTAGCGAATTTTATGATTCACTATTTTATTTTACAATTATTAAATTTTTAATTGTGACTTACCACATAAAGCTGTCTACAGAGCTGCCAAATCGGAAGGTTTAGCGTATCAGATCATTTATGCTTGAAACTGATTGCAAAATGATTCGTTATTTAAGATTCGATTTTAAATAATAATGTTTTTTTTATTCAGCATTTTAAGAAGTTAAACATATACATCAAGTTCTGAAAAAAATTTTTATGTTCATAAATGGAAAGAATACGTTTTTAACAGTATTTTAAATACTTTATTTTCTAAAAATATTTAATACATTCTGTAAAAGCATGTACCTAATTCGAATATACTTTAGCTTTAAATTCATGGTAAATGAGTATTTTCATCTGATTCTCTTTTCTTCCTTTTTAGAACGACTCATTTGTTTTCTTTCCATGCTGATAAATCAAATCGAAAATTTTCACAATAAATCAGAGGATTCCTAAATAAGAAAACACAACTTTTATTAATAACAAGGTGCTCATAAATAATGCAAACAAGGTGGTCATAACAGTTATATAGGCATATTAGTAATTAAAATTGGCTTTTATGAACAGAACTGTATAAAACATTTGGCTGAAGCGTTTTATGAAATTCGAAAAATTTTATAATGAATTATTAGTGTATACGTTTGCGTACATTATTAGTTTATAAAAGTAGTTCTTAATAAACAAGGTATTCATAGTAAAATTTTACATCAGCAAGTAGTTTGCTTTAGGAACTATGTAGAAGGGTTTTATGAAAGTCGAATAATGTCATATAGTGAATTATTAATGTATACGTTTGAAATATATTATTAGTTTATAAAAGTAGTTTTTAATAAAGAAGGTATTCATATATATATATATATATATATATATATATATATATATATATATATATATATATATATATATATATATATATATATATATATATATATATATATATATATATATATATATATATATGTAGTGCCAGTTCCTGTGCTGTAACCCCGTGCGAATTTCCCTAAGACACGGGAGCGCGTTGTGGAACTAACCAAAAAGGAGACGCTTATGGATTCCAGAGAGGAGTAGCAATGATAATTTTCTTTTAACTTCACGAAGACGAACTCATTTATTTTGGTGTTATTTATTTTGTGGGGACGGCATGAGTGGCCGTCTTTGAAAATGAGAGACACTGTACTTTAACAAAACATATATTAAACGCTAAATTTACATAAAGATGGACGATAAACAAACACATAAATAACACCAAAATAAAAGAGTTCGTCTTCGTGAAGTTAAAAGAAAATTATCATTGCTACTCCTCTCTGGAATCCATAAGCGTCTCCCTTTTGGTTAGTTCCACAACGCTCTCTCGTGTCTTAGGGAAATTCGCACGGGGTCTAACTTGCAGCTTACATAATCTGGTTGGATTTCTAGCTAGATCAGCTTACAGCACAGGAACTTGCACTATAGATCGGAACTGGCACTACAGATGTTTTGTTAAAATACAGTGTCTCTCATTTTCAAAGACGACCACTCATGCCGTCCCCACATCCAAGACTCCGGACAATTCCGGCACAGCTTATCACGATCACATCATGATGAAAAGGACACGCAAAAACTTGTGCTCTTACGCTTTATACCAACACAGATTTGAGGTAAAAAGGCACACTTCGTACATTCCTTGTAACCTTACGCATTAAGGAAAATCATTTACTGCTTCCTTATATGGAAGTGAAAAAGGGAACGATTCTAAAAATAACTCTTCCTTTGAAATATAAATCTATTTATATTTCAATAGTATGTTTTCAGCATTGAATTCCCAAAATAGAATCTATATATATAAGGGCTTTACAAAAGTCGAAAAATGAATTATTAATGTGTGAACATTTTTCATAATAAACAGGGTATTCATAATTAAAGTTAGCATTTGCGTGCAGTTTGTATCAAAAAATATGCAGAAGAAATCTATAAAAATTAATTATTTCAGAAGAAATAATTGGAACTTTATCTAGCATAAAAAGTTAAACAAAAATAACATCACCAGTTAGCGAGTAATTATTTTATCGAAAACGTATACACATTATTATCAATATTTTGGAATATGTTACTAGCTCCTATTTACAAAACTTGCTTAATATGATGTCCACCATTGCAATATATCGATGTTATATCATCTAGATATATTTCCTTTAATTTACAAATATATTTTTGCCGTTAGGATTTAGAAACCCCCCCCCCCATTTTTTTTTTTAATAATAGGGAGATTTCGCACTTTTTACAATTTTTTCGTTTGCTTTCGTACGCTCCCCTTCGTAAATGAATTATTAATGTGTAGACATTTCATGTTCATGTTTCCGTTTATTTTAGATGCTACGTTTCTTTACGTTATGTTGGCGTGATTTGCGCTGCAAACGCAAAACTACAAGCACGCTGTTTATAGCTGTTAAATGTTATTTTCTGTTTAAATCTACCTTCGAACTAAAAACATGGGAATGGAATAGGAATTTGTATGTAATGATAAATATGAAATGTATTGATGAAATCTAGAGACGAACCGTGTGACCTTACAACCAATGGTTTATTCAATAAAGAAATAATTTTATTGGTTTCTGTTTAACATTATGATTGTCTAATTGTACTAGTTCCATAAGAAACTAGATATATTTTCCCTATATCAAAATTGTGTTTTTTTAACTACACAGTTTAGTTAAAAAAAGTTAAATAATCAATGCGATTTTTTTTAAATATTATTCATAATAATAATACTTTATCGCTGAATTCATCAAAATTTATAATCTGCCAGATTTTTCTGCTCACTGTAGAGCAAAGGATCTAAGTTAAAATGATCGATTCCACTACGTTAGCGTTTTTAACTTCTGCAAAATCTCTTCATTTTCAATTACGTAAGATAACATTCGCACCTAGTTTCAATATTCGGAAAAATTCTTTCAGCAGAACGGGAAAAATTTGGACTTTCTGTATTCATTAGGCTGCAATACTAATTAAATAAATAATCCCTAAAATCTGAAGCTGTAAGATATTAACTGATTAATAACTTCATTCGATTCAAAAATATACAAATAGGAAATAACAGTTGACATGTTTGAAGCATTTCAAAATACGCTCCCAATTTTTAGACTTATCAGACGAAAAGGAGAATAAAGTAAAAATGATTTCAAAGAAAAAACATTGCGTTGTAATAATTGATTACAGCGTAATGTTTTATTACAGTAGCTTATAGTTATAGTTTGTTATTTTAATTAGATTAGTTTTATAGCATATAATTTTAATTAGATTAAAATTATAAGCAATAATATGACATGCTGCTCGTGTTGGCAGAAACAACTTTAAAAAAAAGACAGTTAAAAAGTATACGCCCAATTTAGCTTATATATCATTCAAAATTAAGATATTTTGAACAAGACTAGTTATAGTATCTGATGAGTGCCTGATCCAACAGAAAAAAAAGCGAAACAAGAAACCTAGATTATACTTTATAGACTACTTTATTTGAGAAATTAAAGAGTGCTTACCTGTTTCCTGGTAAAGTTAGAGGATATTTGCGAATTTGAGTAAGATTAGTAGTATCACAAATGAAACGAGATAAAGAATACTTCCTAATAGTCCTCAGTTGAGCTGAAAACAGTATATAGTATAATATAATATAGTATAGTATAAAATAGTATATAATGTTATGTGACATTATTCAGAAACCAGTACAGTTTTAGATAAGCTCTTCTATTCCAGGATCTGGGAGTGTAATTTTTAGATCCATTGCAGGCACAAAATACTTGCCTGTACAGCAAACAGAATTTATTTCAGAGAGTGGAAATAGAATCTAATACACTTCTTTTCTTGAATATATTCAAATACATTTCAACTCTTAGAGGTTGTCATTTTCTTTAATGTTTTTCAGGTATTATTACATTCATTTTTTAATTGAAATAAGATTAGGACTTACGAATTTACAAATAAGATAAATGTCTGTATAGGGAATGCCGAGCAATGTCTCTTAACATTAAAGAAAACCAGTGCAAAGAGTACCGGGCAATGGTCAACCTTAAACATCATGGTTATTATTTATGACGAAGGCACAAACAGTGATTATACCCTGAAGGAATGTGTGGTCCAGGGCTCGAAAAACCGCCCGTCCTCGGCGGTGAAAAATCCTCCGCGGTCAACGAATTTCTCGAATCCGACGTCCGCGCGGACGGCCATTTTCCCGTTAATGTTTGTGATACATTTTAAATTTTTGTTATCTTACTAGAGTCTAGCACCTCACTTCTAAAATGACCCTCTAATCTCGAAATCCCGTTAATTCCTTCGTCAGACCAAATGCCCATGCTCACGTTAATGGTAAACAAAAGAAAAGTTGCTCTGTGCATGTGCATTTGGACTTCTAAGGAAAGGATAAACAATTCCTCTGATCACGTACCACCCAGCTCGTGTCGTTACTGTTGACTTCTCCTTGCTGCCTCCAATCATGGCCCTCAAATCCTGGCGCGCAGTTCCTCGAGTTACTGCTCTGACAGTCTGAGTCACAGTCACTCGTCTTCTCGAAAGTTCTTGTCTCCCTTCCCTGGTTCTTAAAAAGCGAAAACGAAAGCGACCCGACTCCACTTGCATTATTTACGGCAAAAAGATGAAACGGCGGCAAAGCATTAGCAATTATTTTGATAGCGGAATCGGAAACGATACCAATAAAAAGGTGAAAACTATTCCAGAAAAGAGAGGTCCATCCGAAGATATTGAAAAAAATGAAAATCGTCATCAAACTTACGACAAAGAGAAGAGAAAGCGACCATTTCTAGAGATTTGGAAAAAAGAATTTCCATGGGTGGAGTTCCGTGAGGAAGAACAAAAAATGTATTGCAAGTGGTGCACAGAAGTCCCTAATTTAGCGGATAAAAAAAGCCCTTTATTGAATGGAGCAGGTGGAACAGCACAAGGGTTCCGTAAAGAAACTCTCCACACGCATGATGTCAGCAAGTGTCATAATAAATGCAAAGAAGCTGTAAAAGCTAAATCCAATCCTGCAAAAACGGCGATGGCAGTAGCAGTCAGAAAAATGAACTCTGCTAATTTTGAGAAAATGAAAATGTTATTTAATGCAGCTTACTACATTGTGAAAGAAAACTTGGCGTTTTCAAAATTTAAAAGTCTGTGTGAACTGCAAATAAAAAACACTTTAGACCTGGGACACGATTATTTCAATGATCATGCACGCAAAAATTTTATTTCTCTCTATTGCTCACACATTGCAGAGTGAGTTAGCTCATGAAGTTAATGAAGCAAATTTCATAACAGATCTAGCAGATGGATCAACAAATCGAAGTGCTCTTGAGAAGGAAGCTATTTATGTGAGATACGTCCAAAATGGTGAATCAGTGACAAAATTGGCAGGTTTCGTCGCAGTGGATAATGCTGACAGCGAAGGAATCTGTAAGAGCAATTTAAAAGGTCAATTGGATATTGGCCTTTCTGAATCAGAGTTAGAAAAAAAACTGGTTGGTTAAATTTAGATGGAGCTGCAACAAATATGGGTTTTTATAATGGAGTTCAAGCAATGTTTAAAGTAAAATATCCACATCTAATAGTAGTGCCTTGCATAAACCACATGTTAGAAACCACAAAGAAAAAGAAATACTATATGGTTATATTTGACACCACTGTTAAACAGGTATTCAGCCTTTACCACTGGTCCCCAAAACGTCAAAGGGAACTAGCTAAGATTGCTGAAATGCTGGAAATAAAATTGTTGAAATACGGAGGACTACAAAATATTAGATGGGTTGCTAGTCAAGCTAGAGCCTTAAAATCTTTGGTTTTGAACTTCGAAGCCACTTTACTTCATTTGAAAGACATTGCTCAACGTAGCGAAAAAGAAAGTGCTACTGCAAAAAAATTGTTGAAGACTCTGAGATCGGATAAATTTAAAAAAAAACTCAATTGTTTCTTTTGGATTTTTTTATCTATTATTGGCATTTTGTCCGAGATGTATCGAGCTGAAAATCTACTAATATTTGAAGCTGCCAGCAAACTTGAATTTGCACATCTACAGTTAGTTGAACTGAAATCTCAGCCGGGATTTTACCAAAGGGAACATGAAAATTTAATAGATAACTGTGATGAGGATATCGATCCCATAATTGCAGCTGATTTTATTGATAGTACTGTTGAATTTTTAGATACTAGATTCAAACAGCTGCAAGAACCTCCTGTGTCGTATTTTCGTGTATTTGATTTCACCGAGTGGCCATCTGAAATCTTTTGGCAACCAAAACATGCAGATGTTACTTGAACATTTTACTTGCTTTTTTTAAAGGAGTAGATAAAGAAAAGTTTTCTCAAGAATGGGTGTCATTAAAATTTAAAATACATAACATCGTTAAACACCAGAAAACTTCAGCCCTCCAAGTCCAAGCTATCTATAAAGACCTAATGCAGCAAAGTGACCCACAATACAGCAACATACTGCTCATGGTGGAATTGATGTTTTCTCTGTCTGGGAGAACTGCTGCAGTTGGAAGGTTCTTTGCAGCAATGAACTGACGAAAAAGCACATTACGCACTGGTCTTAAACAAGAAGCGTTAAACGCAATTATGAACATCTACCTAAATGGAAAACCCGTTTCAGATTTCTGTGCAGAAACCTCTGTAAATCATTGGCTTGATTGTGGAACTGGCAAACGTCGTATTAGATTCATTTAAAAATCGCAGTACCCTCGGATAGATTGACATTCCAGGTAACTTGACCTTTGTCATTTAAACTATTTCATAGAAGAAATAAATTATTTCATAAAAGAAATGCAAGGTTACTAGTAACCTAGTATTTCTTTTATTACTGTGCAATGTAATCTTAGTATTTGTAGTCCTAGTAACTACTAATTCATTGTGCAATTTATATAAATGTAAAAAATAAGAGAAAATTATATATTTATTTATTTAGAAGCTACGGGTTAGTTTCAAATGAGGACGGGTACATTGTTGGACAAGCCGTCCTCGGGGAGCATGTAAACTCTCTTTACACACATAGTATCCCCAAGAGATTTTGAGCTCGCTGATTGGCTTTCTCGGCAACGTCATCTGTGACGTATGACTATTTCATTTTGCCATGCTTGTTATTTTCAGCATAGATTGATTTTTATACTCCAGTTTTTGTGTACAAACTTGAAATGTCAGTTTTTTCAACAGAGAAACTGCCTTCTTCATTTAAAAATGAAGTAAAAAATATTTCCTCAAATACCATGGGTAATGGAATTTGGGGAACTTACCAATGCGAAATGGAATTCTAGAACTTCCAAACCTCATGGACAAAGATTTGTTTGTAGGTAAATAACTAGTTTAGTTATTTTAAGAAAAAATTTGTATTTAATTTTTATGGAAAATGCTTTTTTCGTTACATTTATGATTATTACATACATGAATTCTTATGAAGCTAATATCTCTCTAATTTATTGAATAACTTCGAAATATCCCTCCAATTTATTGAAAAATTTATGATTGCCTTACTTAATTCTTATACTCACTATAAAATGAAAACTGAATAGTTTTCACTTGATAATTATTTAATTAAATTAATGTTCATCGAATTAAGTTAATATTTTATTTATTTCTTGTGGATTACTAAAATTAAATTATAAAACTTTTAATTTAAGATTTATTAGTGGCGCCATCTATTATTATAAATTAAAACTAATAGATATGCATTATGCCTACCTATTTATAACTTATTTTTAATGTTTCTTTTCTTTTTTGTTAAATGTTTTATAATACCGAAAAACTATTAATTGACATTTAAGAAATCAAGCAATTGTCTTTTAAGATGTTTATTTTATTAATTTTTGATTGCATAATTCCCATCAAAATAAAAGTAAATGATTATGAATTGTCCATTAAATTAATACCATGAGTAATTAAAGAATAAATTTACAAAATATTCCCTCTTTAAATTCTAGTAAATTTCTATTGGATTGTATAGATATTTTTTTATTATTTAAGCGCAGGAAATTATTTGTTTGTCCCCACAGTGCGTTTATGAAAGTGGCGCAGGAGAAATGTGAAAGGAGTTTTTCAAAAAATTCTACAATTTTTAAATTTTTTTAACATTTTAGAATATCATCCTCTAAGATATGAGGAGATCTTTTTCAAACATAATTTTAAAAATTTATTCATATGCATTTTAAAATCTCATATAATAATTTCAAACTTAACTGAGTGGTTCTGCAATCATACTTAATAAATTTAAGTAAGAGAATTTTAATTTCTAAGTGCATAAGGATATTCACAATGCTATTCAATTTGAACATTAATCAATTCTTATATATATATATATATTACACAAAAGCTAGCTAATGAAACTTTAATTTATGTTTAATAATTATTATTATACTAATTTGATGTTTTACCAAAACATGATAGTTTACCTTGCATTCACCTAAAATTCATAGCATTAATATTAAAAAAACTTTAACATTTGTCATAAAATTAGTATGAGAAAAACACTGGAACTGATTTATGATTGATTTACATTTTGGGGACAAACTATGGAGAAATGCTATAGGGGAGGAGCTACAAAAAGGCGTAACAGAAGGCAATGCCGAGAAAGCCAATCAGCGCGATCAAAATATCTTGGGGATACTATGTGTGTAAAGAGAGTTTACATGCCCTCGGGGACGGGTAAAATTTCTGAGTTTTTTCTAGCCCTGATACCCGTCAATCAAACTAATGAAGGAATAATTGGTTCACGACTGAATTAATTAAGCTAATTGTAAACAATGATAGCAGGGATGTAGCCCTGTTATTATTTTATATATATATATATATATATATATATATATATATATATATATATATATATATATATATATATATATATATATATATATATATATATATATATATATATATATATATATATATATATATATATATATATTATATATATATATATATATAATATATATATATATATATATATATATATATATATATATATATATATATATATATATATATATATATATATATATATATATATATATATATATGTATATATATATATATATATATATATATATATATATATATATGTATATATATATGTATATATATATATATATATATATAATATATATATATATATATATATATATATATATATATATATATATATATATATATATATCTCTGATTTCCAATTCTTTTCTTTCTTCTATATATATATATTTGTATGTATGTATGTTACGGTGAAACACCGAAATCTGGAGAATGTCAACATTCACGTAGACGCTTGGTGTATGTCCGAAATATTTGATATATCCAATTTTATATTAATTCATTCGTTAATATTATATTTATTTGATATATTTATATTTATTCAATATTTTAATACTTACAGACGATAGATTAGAAGAAACATCACTTAACCTTCACACTTTTCTGAATTTAGACACTTCCGCTGGCAACCCAAATCCCCAGACATGAACATTATTGAACATTTTCGGGATGCCTTGCAACGTGATGTTCAGAAGATATCTTCACCCCCTCCAACTCCCACTGGTTAATGGAGAGCCCTGCAGGATTCATGGTGTCAATTATCTCCAGCACTACTTCACACATTGATCGAATCCATGCCACGTCATGTTGCGGCACTTCTGCGTGTTCGCGGGGGCCCTACACCATATCAGGCAGGCATACCAGTTTTTTTGGCTCTTCAGTGTATATATATATATATGCTGTGTTACCGTGAGTGACCGAAATTAAGAGGATGTCAACAATCACATAGTCGCTTTGGGGAATGTCCGAAGAATTTGTTATATCCGACTTGATATTAATTTATTCCGTTATATGATTATATTTATTCGTTATTTTAACATCTGCTGAGGATATATTAGGAGAAAAATTAGTGTTGGGAGTATCGAGCAGTGGCACTTGACCTTTAAAAAGCGTCAGTGTAGGGCATACCGGGTAGTGGCGCTTCGCTAGACCTAGTATATATATTTCGGACATTTACCAAAGAGACTACGGTATTATGCAGAGGTGATTGTGCTCCGGAAAAAATCCGGATTTCCGGAATTTTCGCTAACAGTGATCTGGAAGTTGCCGGAGATCGTAGGTCCAGACGTTTCAAAATATCATTTATCACAGAAGTTTCTGGAAATGAAATTTTCAAAGGTGGAACTTAAAAACACAGTTTATTTTATTTGTTTGTAAGGGAGAGCCAGAGAGATACTTTATAAGCTTATATTCATGATTAATATTCTTTTTTTATCAGTAAATAGTTGTTATAATCATAAACTCAAGAAAGAAAGACATATTTGTAAATTTTAATTACCTCTCCAGGTCATCATAGCTATGTGTAAATGGTATAGGTATGTGCAAAATTTTAAATATATTTTAAGTAAACTAAGAAATATAGGAAAAAAACCTTGTTTAAATTTTTTTTCAATTTAAACTGTTTTTTTTTTTTTTTAATTCAAGAAATTTTCCGGAATTTTGACTTGGGCTCACAATCACCCCTGATTATCAACATTCACCGTTGGAAGTCAACAACCACCCATTTCGTTCATTCAGAGTAACAACTATTTCATAATTATTTATAAATGCAGATTCTTAGTTTATATTAGAATTTGTCGTATAAAAGAAGAATGAAATAAATTTTATTTACCTCTAGTGAAGGGATACCTTCCATTTTCATGGGTAAAGAAAAAGCTGTCTCCATACTTCATACGATGGAAGTGGGCAGATGATATGCAGGCAGCGGTTGGACCCGTGACCACATTTTTCAATTCTCTCTCTAATATCAGGCCAACCCATAGATCTATGTCCCGCACGTCCCTAGGAAATACATTCGAATAAAAACATTCCTAGATAAAAACATTCGAATAATTATGTCATTGTCCATTTGAGGTCTATCGAAGCAAGGTATACTAGTTGGATGTGGCTTTGCTGCTCCAAGCTGGTGATACAAACAAAATCCTAGTAAGATAATAAGTATAGTGCGGCTTTCAGGAGAACTCCTCCAGACACCCGTCGCGCATAGTGGCGGATGCTGTGGTTACGAGAAAAGGACACTTCGAATAGGGGTGTGGGGTGAATAGTTATGTCTTAATCTCGGCATAGGTCGTCGTGAGTAAACCAATCGACACCTTCTTTCCTCCATTTCATCGTCATTAGAAATGTGCTCTCGTATGTTACCATAGTAGCAGACAGCCCCAGACTTTTAGCCTGGAGGATTTCTCCTCAAAGCGGCACTATATGCAAGTAAACGTAACATATGAAAACCTGTTTCTGGTACATACACACAAGAGAAAATTAAAGAAGGGAGACATTGAAAACCTGAAATCAGTATTCATTCAGAGAGGAGTCAGCATGATCACAAGGACGGGAATTCAATAAGGAAAATTTCATTTCAATTTTTAAACAATATTAAATGGCGGTTGAAGTTCGTTCGAATTTCGAACACAGAGGATTGACCCTCAATATGCTCTTTTGTTTACGGGTATTTTTTTAAAAAAAAACTTGATCTGGGGTATTTACATAAATGCAAGCTTTCCTTTCGTTCGAGAGGATGAAGCACGTCAATTACTGTGTTTTGGACTTTTTTCTTATATTCTCAGGGGAGCCGTGACAGCTCAGGGGATAATACGTTCGCCTTCCAATGAAGTGAACCGGGATCGAATTGCAGCGATGGCTAGTCGATACGAATTTCACACCCGGCTCACACCGACCACAGTGCTGTCGTAAAATATACTCAGTGGTAGACGGATCATAGGTTAGAGTCCCTTTACCTTCAGGTTAACCATTAGAGGCTTCCTGGTTTTTCCTCTCCATGTCACCCAAATGCGGGCTGGTTCCATTAAAATGACCTCCACGAAGGCAAATTTCTCTCAATACTAGATCCAGAAATTCCCTGGTCTCCTGGATTGGATTTAAAATGACAAGACTACGGAATTGAGCATTATTAGTCGTAAACCCAAAATTGGTTCGGCTGTTCAACGACGGTTATAAAATAAAATATATCCTGACGGAGTGGAGAAAGCCTGTAGTGTTTATAGGTTTTTGTTGGCATCTGCAGTTTGAGGTTTGCTAAATAGTATTTTGTGTGTGTTTGGGTCAGTTGTGCAATTGTTATTGCAAATATCGAGGACATTTTATTACAGAATATTCAAGTACTATCAAAGATAATAAATTATGCATTTCTGCACTTTTAATTGTGGTAATGATTTTACATAAATTTTTGAATGAAATTCGGCTTTAAGGGAAAATCGCCCGGTCCATTGAGTACTCTTTGAGCAAACTGGTCATAGGGAAGCACTTTTTTCACCTGTCTTGAATGGATAGTAAAACTTTCAAATAAAATTGATCTAAAACTGTACTCACCTATATATGCTCTCGAGCAAACGGATATTTTCCGTAGTCATTAATTTCGATAAATCGGAAAATTCTGTTATCTTGATTTTCCCATTTGAGCAATTCTTTACCATATCAATATAAACTGGTAGTCCGTGGTCTCTTCCTCTGACAATATTTAGCGCTGCCATATCATCCCCATAAGTCCCGCCTGGTGGCCTGAAATAAAAATACAGTTCAGCTTTTCTGAATCTCCTTCTGAAATGATTTCATATTTAAAGGTATTGATAATTTGGAAGAGCAAAGGTTTCATAATAAACTCCAATCGTGTCTGTAAATTCTCCTTAATCTATAAATTCAAGGTATTCTATATATCCAACGTAATTTATAAATTCTAGCCGCGATGGCTGAGCGGTGAAAGGCACTGAGCGAAGAATTGACGTCAGATCCTGAGAAACCCACCCAGCTTCAGATCGATGGGTACCCCGCTTGGCTGGATAGTAAAGGTTATCCTATTACCAAAATTATGCCGTTGGTTTTGCAATGGTGGAGCGCACGACTCCCACCACCCATCCATGACTAACTGACGGACTGTTTAATTTTTATTCTATAAATCCTACTTCAAATTCGCTACAAGATTAATTTCAAAATATTTCATTCGATTTAAAAAAATTCCATGGTAGAAAAATTTATGATTCATTCGATCTTTTTAAAATGAATGCATATAAGATTGACACGAGACATGCGTTTTTCAGTGAAATTCGATACAGACAAGATTTTTTTCATAAATCTGCTAAAAATTAGGTCATGGCAAGATTAATTTGTTGAGTTGTAAAAAGTTTGAGCAGATTAGATTTTTGCATGGCCTGTTAGATTCTAAAAAGAATCGTATAAGGCAAGATTTCAATATTATTTCTGTGATTCACAGTGCATATTAAGTTTAAATTTGGAACGTTAGATTCTAAAATCTAGGTACGGTAAAACGGGCAAGTTTTGCATTTGGTTTGTTGAAATCTAATATCGATATGTATGGGAAGTTTTTGATACAGTTTTATTCAATTCTAAGAAAGTAAGTGAGCATGAAGTTTCAATATGAATAGCTATGTTCAAAAAACTGGAAGAAGGCGATATTTCAATATGAAGTACATATGGAAGAATAAATTATACTTTAGAGTGTTAATAAAAAGTGAAGTTTCTAATGTATAGCGAAACATCATCATCAGCTTGCAAATTATTAATGTTTTTATTTAAAAGCTTTTTTGAAAATATTATTATTTCTACATTTAAAATAAATCATAACATGTTCTAAAATTTAGAAGTAGGGTGCTCGTAAAATTTGCCTTACCATGGTAAATATACTTCATTACTTTTTAAATGTCGATGAGCTTTTTTCACCTACGATTTTCTCAGCCATCTGATAATAATTTCAGAAAATAAATACATAAAAGAGCAGTAAAAGTAAGGATCATACGAATATGGGTAACAGTAAAGGTTTTCGTGGGTTCAAGAAGAGATGCCAACATTGGACAGCTCTTGTGCGTTCGTTCATTTCATGATTTCTCCTCGAGTTTATTTGCAGTTATGAACGCATAATTTATAAATTCGTTAGTTTATGAATCCAAGTTTCTCACCAGTTATTGACAGAAGGTAGAATTTTGAAAATCCCATTAAACAAAATAGTCTTAAAAATCAAATCAATTTTAGGTAATATGCTTAATGAAGTTCATTTTAAAAATCAATCCAAATCCCTAAAATATGTAACTAGAAAAAAAATTTGGCTTTATAATAGGCTTTTCGACTCACTTACCTATATAAAAAACCTTTCACGTCATCTTGTATAAAAGGGTCGTTTCTTTGAGAGGGTACTTCGCATGATCCTCCAACATATGAACCTATTTGCCCTTTGTGTAGGGGACAGTAGAAGGAATAGGAGAGGTCAAACGATATATTGGGATGGAACTTGCTGGTCTCCTTGGGTACCATGCTGTGCAGCCTAAAAGCAGCTGTGTTGAATTCGAGCAACATATTCGGGCTGAGTTCATCATCATACAGGGATCCTGAATCAACGTAAAGTTTGTGCTTCCTCATGTTCTGACGACCCACCAATAGTGGTAAGTATTCGTTGTACACCATGTACTGCTGCAAAGCTGTTACAAGTCGTCTGTAAGAGAGACATAGTACAGCTTTTAAACAAAAGAGTTGAATTATTTCTTTTAAGTTCGTTTTTGTGAACGTGCAATAAATAAATATTTGTTATTCCGTTTTTTTTAATATAACGTAATTATGTGGATATGAATTATGCAATGGAGGTAAAAAATTCGTTAAACGATGAACTTTCAGAAAAGGATCTAAAAGTAATCCAAAATATTTAAATAATCATTAATCCTGTTGTTGTTTTTAATGCTACTTGCCACACTAGCAAGCCCTCTTGGTGAAACAGAGCAAATTTAAGGCAGAGGGTGCGTTTCTTGTTTTTAAGTGGCGCCATCTACGGCCAAAAATTCGTCTTCACGCACACACACACGTCACACCCGTTTATAGTGCGAACCCATGCATCCATTCATTCATCCGCAGATAGTAATTTTTGACCCGGATCAGAGAACGATCGATTTCCAAACCAGTACCCCCAGAGGTTTTGATTTGTTATGGGAACATGGAGGACTTTGCTACTCGACAGATTTAACGTGCATCAGTCACCATTTACTGCACGGGGAGTCTTTGGCCGGCGGAGTTCGAACCCACGAACTATCGGACATGGGCACAACACCCTACCGACCAGGTTGTCCCGGCCTATCATTATTCCTAAGAAACTGAAATGGTAAAGGTATTGTCTGATTGGAAACTTTATTCGCTTCAAATTCGTGTGCAGGTCGTTGAGTTACCGAAGCGGGGGTGCCCCATTCCCTCTGCAGAGGATCAAAATTGTGATGGCATGTCTTCGGATCATCCTCAGGGATGTTTCCCAGACCGTCGCCAATAGCCCATTGTGCAGCTCTAGTGCGACGTAAATTAACTGCAACAATCATTCGCTTCAAAAATATACAAATATTAAATAAGGACGCTACTTTTCTTTTCAGACTGTTCATAACACGATTTCTGGTTAGAGAAATATCACGTTTGAACTCGCTCTATTGGTTAAATTAAATTTGTCATAAATTTTGTAGTGGTTGGAAAATATTTTTTTTTAAAATAACTTAAAAGGAACCACTTTGAAAATGATCTTTTTCAAACACTGTATTCAGTCCTCTAATCAAATAGTCATAGTTGCAATTCAAATTTAATCAATGAAAGCATCACATTTGAGTACTAAATACAGATAAACAACATAAATAAAGTACAAGCAGTTGTAGAATTGCTTGTACTTTATTTATGTACTTTATTTACAAAAACAGGCATACTATAGTTTCGGTTCTATTACCAAGAACCTTCCTCAGTGCCATAACACAAAATGGCAAGAGATAAACATGTGTAAAGAGACAACGAGTCAAGCACCGTGGAATAAGTTAGTTAGATCAAGGGAAGAAAAAAGACATTGAAAGGAAGATTTAAAAAATTTTTTATTTTCGTAATTTCTTATTCCTTTTTTCATTTTATTATCTTGCTCTTACTTTTTCTTCTTCCCTTTGATTATACCATTCTTTTTTTCTGTATTGCAACTTGTTTATCTCGTGCTTTCTTCTGAAATACTATGCTTCCACACTTATGCCGTTATTTTTGTTATTGGTTTTAAATTATAGTTTGTAGGATTTTGTGCACTTATTTGTGCTTTATTTACGTTGTTTACCGTTATTTGCGCATAGCAGAAATCATAATTTGGATAGAACAAAACATTTAATTGAAAGGAAATTACCTTGTCTCGAGATACAGTTTCTCTCCATTCCAGTGTGGGTTCATGGAATGTAAAATATCGTGCATTTTGTTATGCCATCGAACATACATGGTTTGCACGGACGCCAACTCAACATGCTGATTCACACGCTCATCGCCTGTAAATGTGAACTGAAAGTTAAACTTTTTAAACGAAATAAACTGGTGCAAAGACACATATACACAGTAACTTTAGTTCTGATGATCACGAGCTAATTGCCAATCTTAATGGCTCAAAGGGGAGATTTCAAATATGCTATTACACAACCAGACACAAAAACATATTTTCGTGGAATATAAATATTTTTTTTCGGATTTCGGATTGTTTATAAAAATATAAACAGCCGCGGTGACGCAGGGGATAGAAAGTTCGCCTCCCAATGAGGTGACCCACGTTCGAATCCCAGTGGTGGCTGGATGATACAAATTCTGCTCCCGGGTTGCACTGGCCACAGTATCGACGTAAAATATCCTCGGTTGACGGATCACGAGTTAGAATCCTCTTGCCGTTGAGCTATATATATATGGGTGATTCTCACGAAATGTGACAATTCACTGTCCCTTGCTCCAAGATCTAATACTATAATACTAAAAGAACTTTTTTTTAGGAAATTAATAAATAGCATTGTTGTTAGCATTTTGAAATGACTTTGCACTAGAATTGACTGTTTTGAATAGTTAAAAAATTTAATTGAATAACAAAATATCATTTTCCTGGCATGTCCCAAACAATGTTTCCAATAATATCTAGCTTCAAAACTTCACATAAATTTTTCAATATCTAATTTTTTTTATCTCAACTGGGAGCATTTCTAGAATGTACGCAGAGGGTATTATTTATAAAAACTTCGTTTAAATTAATTTTTTCTGTCAATAATTTGTTTGTCCCAAGAAAATCTGTCATTTTCCTGCCTACTTTTATTTAGTGGTTTATAACCAAAATAGATAAAGCCAGCAATCAATATCTTATGTTAATAGATTGATTAGATACCCTCCTATATGAACATGTCTTGTTGCATCAATAAAGAACCAATTTTCTGGTTCAAAATCTATTTCAAAAAATTTTTCAAGGTGAGTAGGTTTTTGTGTTGTCATTTTCCTGTCTTCTTGAAATCATTAATAACATAAACTACATAGATTTATCTGAGTTATTTCAAGAGATCCTGTTGTTTTCTGCGGAATGTAAACGTCTTAAGCCAAAATGTTAAATTAAAGTGAAGTTAAATGCTATAAAATGGCAAATTTGTCATTATTCTGGCTGTCATTTTCATGACTCATGAATACCGGGACATTGAAGTGTTACCAGAAAATTTTTTAAACAGTTGAATGAAAAGAGAGGAAGCAAATATTAAAATATTAACCTAATACCAAGTTTATGTATGATTGTAATATGTTTAAATGTAATCAAAGTTATTTTTTTTATTTAAGGATTGATTATTACACACAATTTTATTCTGTACATATCAGCAACAAAAGCATTCTTGATTCTTTCTACGGTGGATAAAAAGAAATAATTTAAGCAATTTATGGTTAATCTAACATAAAGGCTTAAATTGAGTTACTTACTATTAACTTAGAATGACTGTTATTTAAACTTCTGAACTAATCATTTTCCTGGAATTCAAGATTTGGTGAATTTCTATTTTTTTTTTCTCTAACAAATATCAATAAACTACACTGCTGTCTGTAAGATATTAATAAGTGTACTTAAAGAAGTATACAACCTTTTAAAAAAATACTATTTAGAAAGTAAATGAATTTACAGATGCATGTAGAAAAAAAATCAAAGTTAAAAAAAAATTACCAGTAATCGCATTTATATAAATGCAACGTTCGCTACTCTCCCCCCTTTCCAGAAAGCAAAAGACGGATCTTCTTCTAAAAAATAAACCTAAATGTTGATATTTTTTTATAAGAACTCTATCAATATTTATGGAGTATAATTTTGAAAGTAAACTCCAAGGCAATATAGCCATTTGAGAAAAAGTTTAAAAAAAGCATGTTTTTCTTAGTGTTGCATTTATATAAAGATTTGCTTTAAGAGAACATTAGACATAGAATGGTACACTCTGTAAACAATCGCTTATTATTCATTTATTTCTTCATAGAAGTTTGTTATCCGAAGAACATTAATGCAATAGAGAGAGCGAGAGAGGCAATAAAGACAGCAAATTAATTAACTTCTTTTGTACAGTAGTAAAATAAAAAATTCTATAGTTATAATAGTATATGCAATTTTTAAAAAAATATTTTATTTTTTCTTTACTTCTTTTTTATTACCGGCGTTGAACAGTCGACCCATTTTCAAGTTTACGTCTACCAATGTTCTCCGCAGTCTTGTAATTTTGAGCACAATCCAGAAGACAAGAAAACCTCTCTAGATCGAGTATTGAGTGAAATTTGCCTCTTTGATGGAACTAGCCCGCATTTTGCGCTACATGGAGAGGAAAACCACAGAAACCTTATACGGTAAGCTCGACGGCAAGTTTACTCGAACCCATGATGCAT
Source organism: Parasteatoda tepidariorum (assembly GCF_982258835.1). NCBI lineage: Eukaryota > Metazoa > Arthropoda > Arachnida > Araneae > Theridiidae > Parasteatoda > Parasteatoda tepidariorum. The sequence continues at coordinate 103,483,467 of NC_141763.1, forward strand.
CTACCACTTACGATATTTCACGTCTACACTGTGGTTGGTGGTAGCTCAGAATTTGTATTGACCTACCATCACTAGGATTTGAGCCTGAGTCACCTCATTGGGAGGCAAGTATTCTATCCCCGGCTCAATAAATATATATAAGTTTAAAATGAAGAGAAAACATGGAAAAAATCACAGAACAATGAAAAAAAGGAAGAAAAAAAATAAATATCCGGGGGGGGGGGTAAAATTCGAAAAAAAGAAAGAAAAAAATTTATAAAAATCCGGAAAAATAAAAGATATAATCTTTTCATCCGCTCACACGATTATATCCGCAAAAGGGAGAGCTTTCTAATATTTTATCAATATACCCAAAGCAAAACATACCAATACAATAGTGTGAGGAGCACTCAAAAAAATGTAAAAATTTTTTTTACAACAAATAAAATAGAACACATTAAGTAAAAATATCACGTAAAATCAGAAAATGAAATGTTAAGAAAAAACAGAATAAAACACACAGCAAAATCCATAAAGAATTCAAATGAACGGGACATTTTTCAAGAATGATTTAAAATATTTTCGTAACAAGATTGCCAGATTACAAAATATGAAAACAGAAGCGCAAATCGATTTGAAAGCGTGATTAGAGAGGTTTTGTCTTATAGTGCGTTCTTACTGCAGTACTTAACGTACTTTTACGTATATATATATATATATATATATATATATATATATATATATATATATATATATATATATAATAAGTAAATACAAGAAAACACGACGAAAGTTAAGAAAAACAATAAGTTTCATTTATTGCTCTTAAGCTGCAAGTAAACAGAACTCATTAGATAAGTTCAAAATGAAGAATAAAACAAAGAAAAGTTATAGACATATGGAAAAAAAGAAGGGGGGGGGGATAATAAGTAAAAATAACAAACAACAGTTTATATAATATATTTGAAAAAAAGGATGAAATTTTATTTAAAAAACCGGAAAAATAAAACCGGGAAAAAAAGATATAATCTTTTCTTCAGCCCACACGATTATATCCGCAAAACAGAGTGCTTTCTGATATTGTATCAATAAAGCCAAAGCAAAATATATTAATACAATAGTGTGAGGAGCACTCAAAAAATTTTTTTATAAAAATAACAACAAATAAAATAGATCACAAAAAGTAAAAATAGCAAGTAAAAACAGAAAATAAAATAAAATGAAAAACATTTAAAAGGGACTATAAAGCGAGTAGCAAAATCAGATCAACTTACAAGGACAGAAAATTTTTCAAGAATGATTTAAAAATGTTTTCGCAGAAAGATTGCCAGATTACAAAATATGAAAACAAAAGATGAAAACAAAGGCGCAAATTGAGTGTAACAAGAGGGTTTTAAAGTGTCGGTCTTACTGCACTGCTGAAGTGATTTATTATTCTGAGCTTTGATTTGTTAGTTACCAAGGATGGGCCCGAAATGGATGTGCGCAAGGTAGTATTATACTGGATAATTTTAAAAATTGATCATAAATAGTTTTAAAAGATAGATGTTTATTTAAGAAAAATTACAAAATAGAAAAGAGAAACATAAATTGCCTGTTTTGCAAATAATTTTAGCCGCCGATTTGCACAATATGGATTAGCACATAGAAAAATTATTTAAATTATCAAAGAAAAAATATTTTTAATAGATAATTTTAACACTGATTTGCCCGAAATGGAATTTGCACATGGAAAAATTAACAAATAAAAAATTTTTTGTAGATAATTTTACCCACGGATTTGCCTGAAATGGATTTGCACATGGAAAAACTGTATAGATTAACAAAGGAAGTAATTTAGTAAAGGAATTTTTAGTAAATAATTCTAACCACGGATTTGCCCGAAATGGATTTGCACATGGAAAAATTATACAAATTAGCAAAGAAATTATTTAGTAAATAATTTTGGCAATGGATTTACCTGAAATGGATTTGCACATGGTAAAATTATAAAAATTAATAACCAAAAAAAATGTTTATTAAATATATCCACAAAAATATACGATTAATTCAGTGATTTTATGTAAAATTTTATTACTTTAGTTGGGTATTCATTGTTTTTTATAAAATTTTGAAAGAGTTTATCGATTTGTTTTTTGGATAAATAAATATTACTACATATTCTTTTAATTCTGTTCATTTCATTAAAAGTGGTATTTAAATAGATACTCCTAGAAACATTAGAATAACGAAATGAACAGAATTAAAAGAATAGGTAGTAATATTTATTTATCCAAAAAACAAATCGATAAACTCTTTCAAAATTTGATAAAAAACAATGAATACCCATGCAATAAATGCAAAAGGGAGAAAAATGAAAAAAATTAATAAACTTTATTTACTGCGCGTAAGCTGCAAGTATATTAGAACTCATAAAATAAGTTCTAAATATAGAGAAAGCATGGAAAAAATTACAGAGTAATGAAAAAAGAAGAAGAAAATTATTAAAATAAAACAAAATAATGAAACATAATAAAAATAATAAAAACAAATTTAAATTTTTTTAATAAAAATTTGGGGAAAGAAGAAAAAAAGGATAATCTCTTCATCAGCTTTCACGATTATATCCGCAGTCTTTACAAAATTACAATCACAAAATTTTTTTGAGTGCTCCTCACACTACTGTATTGATATATTTTGCTTTGGCTATATTGATATTTATTAGATTAAAAATTTTTTTAAAAATTTTTTTGTTATTATATTTTTTTTTAATTTTTTTTTAATAATTTTCCTTGCCTCTTTTTATTATTCTGTAATTTTTTCCATGCTTTCTCCATATTTTGAACTTATATATATATATATATATATATATATATATATATATATATATATATATATATATATATATATATATATATATATATATATATATATATATATATATATATATATATATATATATATATATATATATATATATATATATATGTATATATATATATATATATATATATTAGTTCAAATACTATTATCTACTATTAACTTTCTTTCATTTTCCTTCTGTTTTCGTTTTAATTTCTTTTTCTAATTTCCTGTCTTTAGGACGTTACGTTTGTTTAGGACGTTGCTCTATGAGCCTATTTTTATGGATTTAAACAATTACTAGGAGGCTCCGCCCCCTGCTCGCTAACGCTCTCCAACCCCCGAGAATTGCTACGCAATCCTATGTGGTTCACGCCGTGAACCATGGCTCGCTGCGCTCGCTCGCCAATGAACACAATGTTCTAGCACAAAGACTCTGTATATTATCATCAAAGACATAGTATTGTACTTGTGTAGAAGAATTCTATCAATGTTCTTATTGGCTTTTAAAAAAGTATATTAGCTATTCAAAATGTGCATGGTGAAAAAATCAAAACATTAGCTAAATGAGAAACATATTAGCAAAATAAATGATGAAATATTGCAGTTACTCACCTAAATTCAACTAAATGTGTATAATAAATTAGTTAATGCTAGAAATTCTGGAAGTTTTAGAAAATTTTTTTATTATTTAAAAATATAAACTTTAAACCCTAACTTTTCCTTGTGAGATAATAACCCTCAAAAAGTCACTCACTTTCAAGAACACAAAGATTTGTTTTATCGCCAAATGAAATATTTTTTGGTGATCAGCATTATTGAAATCAATTTCTATATTAATTAACATTTGTGATAAAGTACATAACATTTTAGAACAAAATAAGGATGTTTTACATACAATAAATTAAAATGCATGGCTGTTAGCATTACCCGAGAAATACGACGTGGAGCTCGCCATGCTGTATTTCTAATCGGGGAGTTTTGATTTTGGCAGTTCCCCTTGCCTTCTGCCAATAGAAGTTTCAATTAAATTTTTTCCAAAAAACATTTTTTTCTGCAAAGCTCTAAGAAATTAACACTAAGCATTTAGAATTTCTTTGAAAACACAATTATAGATTTGGCATCTTGGAGCAATTACTGAAAGGCTGTCAAATGACTTAATTCTTGACAGGCCAACATAAAGTTGTCCATGACTAAAAACTTCTTTAGTCAATACTAAACTGATTTTCTCAAAAGTAAAACGCTATATGTTGAGCCAGTTTAAATTAAATATTATCATGTTTTTAGGGCATGAATCTGAATTGAACAACCTGATAATGCTCACTCTGGTTATTGTTTCCGTTTTTAAAAGCGCTATATGTTGAGCCACCTCATGTGACATTTGCCATGTGACATTTTTAGCAGCAATCATTGGTCGATTTTCTAACGTTGCCATTCGGGGAGTTGTAATGAGGCTTTTTTTTGGTGCCGTGTAAGAGAAATATATATATAGATAACAATTTAGCGCCTGGTAAAAAATGTGTTCAATATTTAAATTATTCTACATGTTGTACCCGGTACGGAGAGCCTAAATCAGAGGGGAACTTCGGATCGACATCCTGCTACTCTGAAAGCAAAAGCGAAAGCAAGCGATTTTTTGAATTGTATTCTATTCCCGAAACTTTACCGTCCTATAAAGCGTGTGATCATAAAAGATGCAAAACTTGCTCTAATATTGACAAAAAACATACTGTTCTTTATAACGTTTGCTCCAAATCTTTTTGTAAAATTAAAAATGTTATTTATATGTTAACCTGTGGTTTCTGTAATATGAAATATGTTGGACAAACTAGTAACTCACTTAACATTCGAATTAATCAACACCGTTCTGATATTAACAGTAATAAGACTATCAATAACCTGGAATTGAATCATTTTCGAGTACATAAATTTAACAGTGTAAAAATTAATATTTTAGATATTGTAGAAGATTTAGATTTAAGACTACAGAAAGAAAATTACTGCATGCTTTTATACAAAACAATTTTGCCGTATGGGCTAGACGATACCTTCCAACATACGCAGATTAACTTCAATAACTCATAAACTTATTCACTTTTTCATATTAAAGATATGCGTTCAAATCGAGGTAAACGGGATTCAAGAAGTAATAGAAACTCTCTTAATAGTGACAAATTAAATATAAATTTTCCTTCTAATATGGAAAATGACTTTAATAAACATTATAACATTAAACCAATTAAAGATTTTGTCTTCTCCCTTAAGAATTATGATGTATATAAGTTCTACGATCTTATTATTAAATTTTCTTTTATTAATTTACATTTCAAAATTCTTTGTTTCGATCTTATAAAAGCCAAAAGGAGCAAAATTTCGCCTAATAAAAAGAAAAGTTTAGATAATTTATATTTCGTTATTAACTTTCAAAATCCTATTTTCGATAAGAATCGAATTTCGATAAGAATAAATCCTATTTTCGATATACAAATTTCACAACATTTTTGAAGATTGTAAAGCTTTATTTCCATTAAAAGATTTTAACATAATTAAGGGTTTTAAATATAACAAATCTCTTGGTAGAACCATATTTAACTATAATGATATAAGCAAAAATTTAGGGAGTATTAATATATCCGATTATGAATGTCACTGTGAGGAGGATAAATATTTTGATTTTGTTGATAAACATTATAAACATATTATTACTGGTAATTTAGATATTATAGAAAACTTGGAACTTAGGAATTTAATAATGAAGGGCACAAAATTTAGACCCATTTACCATATATCAATCAATAAAATTCTAAAATACTTTCTTAATGATCTCAATAGTTTTTGTTTAAAGATATCAAATAGATTCTCTTTACCTTTAGGTATGTTAACATAATGGAAATGGGGTGGGGGAACTTTGAAAACTTTATTTTCAATAATAAGGATAACTTAAATAAGAGTAACGATTCAACAAATTTTTCTAATATTGTTCAATCAATTAAGCAACTTCAAAAAAATTTTGTAATTACTCCCACAGACAAAGCTAAGAATAATTATGCTATATTCTGTAAAAAATTCTATGCTGAACTTTTAAATACGGAATTAAAAAATAGTAAAAATTTTAAACTTAATAATTTCAATAATAATATTGTCATTAAAAAATTTTTAGCTTTTTACAAGAGATTTAAAAATTAAAATTAGCAATATACAATTTCCTTACTTAATTATCTGTCCTAAATTTCATAAAATTCCTGTTAAATTTAGAACTATCACGTGTGGATCCAATACTTATTTAACTAAACCTGGCACCGTTTTCTCTAACTTCTTAAATAAAATTATTAGCAATATTTCTAAAGAAGGTTTCTCTTGGATTATCACGAATAATCAACCGATTTTAGATTTCATTAAACATAATAAAATTAATTCTATTGCGACTTTTGATTTCCAGGATCTTTTCAATAGCATTCCCCTTTCTAAACTAAAAGATGTCCTTTTGAATTATTACTATGATTTTAAAAATATCCTTCGTTGCGATTTTGATTATTGAGAAATTCTGATTATTTTTTGTCTTTTTAATAATTATCTTTACAATGGAAGGGATATTTTTCTTCAAATTAATGGATTACCACAAGGATCTTATTATTCATCTTTCTTAGCTAACTTATTTTTGCATTATTATGAAAAAAATTATACTCTTAGTATTAAATTTGTTTTTAGATATATTGATGACTTAATTATCTTTGATTTCCAAGATCTTACTATTTTATTAAATGATATTTACCCTGAGGAATTAATCTTACTTCGTAATCCTGATGATAATATTAATTTCAATTTTTTGGATTTGGGTATCATAAAAGTTTAAAATATCTGCTTTGTTGATTTATACGTTAAAAGAAATGATTTTAATTTTAATATTACTAAACTAATTACTTGGAATTCTAATGTTTCTAGGAGCATCTATTTAAATACCAATTTTAATGAAATGAACAGAATTAAAAGAATATATAGTAATATTTATTTATCCAAAAAACAAATCGATAAACTCTTTCAAAATTTGATAAAAAACAATGGATACCCAACTAAAGTAATAAAATTTTATATGAAATCATTGAATTAATCGTATATTTTTGTGGATATATTTACTAAACATTTTCTTTGTTAATTTATATAACTTTCCCATATGCAAATCCATTTCGGGTAAATCCATTGCCTAAATTATTCACTAAGTAATTTCTTTGCTAATTTGTATAACTTTTCCATGTGCAAATCCATTTCGGGCAAATCCGTGGTTAAAATTATTTACTAAAAAATTCCTTAACTATATAATTTCCTTTTTTAATCTATATAATTTTTCCATGTGCAAATCTATTTTACGCCAATCCGTGGCTAAAATTATCTACTAAAAATTTCTTTATTAATTTATACAATTTTTCTATGTGCAAATCCATTTCGGGCAAATCCGTGGGTAAAATTATTTATTAAAAATTTCTTTATTAAGATTTAAAATTTTTCCATGTGCAAATATATTTCGGGCAAATCCGTGGTTAAAATTATTTGCAAAACAGGCAATTTATGTTTCTCTTTTCTATTTTGTAATTTTTCTGAAATAAACATCTATTTTCTAAAACTATTTATGGTCAACTTTTTTAAAATTATCCAGTATAATATTACCTTGCTCACATCCATTTCGGGCCCATCCTTGGTAACTAACAAATCAATGCACAGAATAACAAATCACTTCAGCAGTGCAGTAAGAACGGCACTTTAAAATCCTCTAGTTACACTCAATTTGCGCTTTTGTTTTCATATTTTATAATCTAGCAATCTTGTTACGAAAACATTTTTATATCATTCGTGAAAAATTTTCCGTCCATGTAAGTACATCTGACTTCGCTAATCGATTTATAGTCTAAGTTTTATACTGTTTTTTTCTTTTTATTTTATTTCATTTTCTGTTTTTACATGTTATTTTTACTTATTGTGTTCTATTTTATTTGTTCTAACTTTTGTAGAAAAAATTTTTTGAGTGCTCCTCACACTATTGTATTAATATACTTTGCTTTGGCTATATTAATACAATATCAGAAAGCACTCTTTTTTGCGGATATAATCGTGTGAGCTGATGAAGAGATTATATCTTTTTTTCCGTTTTTTTTTTAAATAAAATTTCATCCCCTGTTTTTTTTTCTTTTTTTTTATAATTGTTGTTTGTTATTTTTTTACTTATATTCCCCCCCCCCTTTTTTTTGTCATATGTCTATAATTTTTCTTTGTTTTATCTTCATCTGTAACTTAATATATATATATATATATATATATATATATATATATATATATATATATATATATATATATATATATATATATATATATATATATATATATATATATATATATATATATATCTGTGTGTGTGTATGTGTGCGTTATGATAAATATTATATTTTTACAAATACTCTGTTGTAACGAGGGGTTTCATAAGCGAGATAGACTGGAGTTTACTGTAAACAAAATGTTTTCTGGATTTTTTTTTATAATATTTAGTTTTGCTGATTAAGGAATCCGAAAAAAATCTGAAAATCTTTATAGATATTAAATATTATTCAAAAATTATCTGCCCCATGAAGTATTTTCAAAAAAAGCATTACAGCATAGTAGGAGTACTCCGCGGAAAAAATAAAATTATAAGTATTGTTTTCAAAAATATTATCTAAATCAACCTTAATGTAAGGAAGGGAAAAAAAACAGTATTAAAAAAAAAACAAATCTTTGTGTAAGCAGTATTATATATAAATACATTCTGATACTTCTAGTCTGATTACTTCAGTCTTTAGGAGAATAAAATTCTAGAAACAAAATAATCATTTGTAAAGTCTGTAGATCATTAATGCATTGTTAGTATAGTGAATGCTGAAAGCATATATTTTAGAAACGTAAATGTAACGTTTTATTAGATATTTTCATTTTAGTAAATTAAGAAAAAATGTTTCAGTACTTTTTAATATTTTGTAACCATATCGTAAACGCTTTTGTGAGAACAACTGTGGATTCCTAATGATAAAAACTAAAAATTAGTACCTGATGAAAAACACGATTCTGTTCTATTCCTTGGGCAAAACAAAGCGTCTTCAATTTCAGATTTTGGCAAAATGCTTCCAAATTTGGAGCCTTGAGTCTTTAGTCTTCCTGAGAGATATAAGAACAATAAAAATATTTTTTTTACTACATAAACAATACTTAGTTATTTATCAATGTATCACAGTGACGTTGCTGGATGGCGATAATAAGGGGAAAAATAAAAAGTGGTAGTTTATATGTAGGTATGGCTAATTTAACAGACGTTAGTTTGCTTTTAACCTTATTTTGCAAGTTAAGAAAAAGCCATTATTCCTATGGAGAGAAACTGCCGGCATTTAAATGTACACCAAATGGATGCCAACATTGCTAACTTTGGAAACGATGTCTTTTTGCTTGCTTTCTTAAATCTAAACTTATTGAATAATCAATCAACAAGTAATAAGAATTAATAAAAATGATGTCTAAAAATGCATTTCTGTTTGTATTCATTTTCAGTGGTCCAATCAAATCCAATGTTATCTCAATGTCATATAGTTGTTCCTTTTTCAAAAAGAATATTCTCCTTATTTATAAAAATATGTCACCAAGTTTAGGATTTCAATAAGACTTCGAAATTATAACCTAATTTTAATAATTCTGTTAAATATATCGTAAATGATAGCACGAGTTATATTTCTGTGTGACGTGTTAAACTTTTAAAATCTTTTATATTGTTTTAAAAACATATTTGCATAATTTGATAACGAAATAAAACGGAACTATATGCTGCCGAACTATATTAAGTGAACTATATTAAATCCTATACCGCAAATGGTATTCTCTTAACTTTTAACGGCTGTTAATCGTAGATTTGAGACTTCACTTGATTCGTCTAAACTTGCTTCACCCAAATGCAACTCTTCTTCTAATCCTTACAATGAGATTGCAACTTTACTCTCTACGATTACAATTGCATTTTTTCCGTTTTGGTTTTAAAGTCGTTTTCACGCCTGTTAACAAAAGAGCCCCTTCTCATTACTACTGAAAATCATTCAATGCAATTTCGGTTGCTTAGATCAAGCGCTTTAAAATTTAGATTAACGGAGTACAGTCAGTACCTCCGGTATCAAGAAACCTATAAACATCAATTGCAGCGCATTGTTGGAACTTTGGCTATTCATTTAATTTCAATACCGTCAGAATTCTCTCCATTCCTGCATCATAGACTTATCTTGTTGCTTTAGAGTCTTGTTTCATTCACTTGAATTTTCCATAAAACAGGACTTTGAGACTCGACAGATTTAACGTGCATCAGTCACCATTTACTAGACTTCGGCCGGCAGAGATCGAACCCACGAGCACTTGGACATGGACCCAGTGCTTTACCAACCAGGCTATCCCTCCCCCCCCCAACAATAATGGAAGAGATATTTTCAGTTTTTGACATTTTCTTAAATTTCTCAAGAAATACTTAAAAGATTATTTTGTACCTTTAGAGATGTTTAGTTCATGCGATTTTTCATACTTAGCAATAAATTTTAAAGCTTTCAGAGGTTTGGGAGACGTACAATAAATTACGGAAGAAAACAAGCATTTTTAAACACCCTATGTCAGAAAGCTCGTAACTTGTATCGATTTAGTTGTTATTTTTAATAAACCTAGTTTCGTAAACCTAGAGTAAATATTTGTGGAGATACAAACATTTTTACAAAAAAAATTATTTTTTACACTTTACGTTTTTTCCTTATAACTGTATAGATACTCAATGGAATAAAAAAAATTTTTTGGAGCAATCAAAAATTAATAACATAAATTTCGATTTAAAATACTCAAAGAAATTATTGTAAACTGCACAAGTTATGAGTATTTAACCTAGTTCTTTTATACTGCACACGTACTGTAAAAATAAGTTTTTTCATAATTTTGTAATGAATCGTATTTGGCAATCAATGAAAATTCTTTTTTTCTGAATATCTTAACAATTTAAAAAGCTTCAGGCAGTTTTTGTTATTTTCAAAAGAAAGCTTAAAACGATCAGAGGTTTCTCAGAAATGTTATTTTGTATCATAAGACAAAACTTAATAACAAGTGATAATAGTGATACAGTTATATACAATAATCGTCCGGAAACTAAACTTTGATGGTATAGAGAAAGAAAACATGCAAAAGAAAACATACATGCCGGTCTCATTTTTTAATAAATCCTGTTTAATAGTACAAGATGAAATTTGTACATAACCGCTTATCGTTTTGAGCTTTCTTTTAAAAACTACTAAGAAAATTGTTTGAAACTTTTTAAATATTTAAGATATTCAAATAAAGTTTTTATTATTAGTTGCCAAATACGATTCCCTACAAAATAATGAAAAAAAAATAAATAATTTTTTTCTGCGCTTGAGCAGTATTCTAACCTAGCTAAGATATGGACATTTTTATAAAAAAGCGAATTTTCCTGTCACACGTTTTTCTGCTTTAACTTTGAGAATATTCAACAAAATTAAACAAAGCTTTCGGAACATTGTAAAATTGATTACAACATTACTCCTTTAAAATTTGAGAAAAATTCGTTACAAAATGCACAAGATGTGAGTCGTTTAAGTAGTTCATACTGCGCATGCGCGGAAAAAATTTAAAATCTTTTTTTTTTTTTCCTTCCTAATTTTGTAGTAAATAGTATTTGGCAGCTAATAAAGAAAATCTGATTTGAATACTTAAAAACTTTCAAGCAATTTTCTAAGTAGTGCTTTTACTCTTTAAAAAAAAGCTTGAAATGATGAGGAATTTTATACAAATTTAATTTTGCACTACTGTGCAAGATTTATTAAAAATGGCACCAGCATTGTTGGGGATCATGCCCCATACAGGTATTTTTTCTTAGGCATGTTTTATTTCCTCATACCGTCAAACTTTGTTGTCCGGACCGTTGTTAAAAGGGCATTTATTATCTTTGTTGATAAATCTTGTTTAATAATACAAAATAAAATTTGTGAAAAAAACCCTTATTTTCAGCTTTCCCAATAATAGAACTTCTTGAAATCTCAAGCCTGTTCGAACACCGTCTGGTAAACAAAATATATGCGGAACGATTACGAAGGAGCAAACTTTAGGTTTTCCAACTGGGTTCAAACCACAATTTTCGAAACAATTTCTAACTTTCCCCCTGTTACTTCCGTACTGAACCCTTACTTTAGGACACGACAATTGAACTAAAAAATACAAACCTAAGTTATTTTTTCCTCGAACAGCCTTCTCCTTCTCTTTAGTGCTGCCGTACATGATAGAGAGGTCAAGAAAGGACGTTATTTTATTCATCTGAATTCGTTTATCTGCAATAAAGAAATTAAAATCTGTTATTGGAACAGAGACAGGGGAAGGTAAAAACTAAGCAATGAAGGACAGGTGCTTCAATTATGGGTGATATCTTCGTAAAAATATAGCGTGTCTCAGTTAAATATTTCGGTAAAGTACACCTTGAGGACTCGAAACCATCTAGCGATGCAGGGTTGGGAAGAGGAGATCTATCATAAGGAACGAAGACTGTATTCGTTAAGTGAGTATTCGTTTTAATGTGCAGAAACAAAAGAAACATGGGTCAGAGAAAGTGTTCCTTCTACGGCAATGCAGACCTCACAATAAATTTCGAATATCTTGGAATAATCCTTGTCCGAGAGCGAAATTATAATTCTCTGAAGAACGCCATTGACCGCTCCTGGAAAATATTTCCAACCTTGCATTGCTGTTCTTTCGAATCGTCAGGTGGCACTCTCGAAGCTAAAATTATTTCAAATGCTAGGATAACTAAGGTTAGTTCTGAAGCTATTAAGAGACCCTGTCCACTGAAGTCTATCACGGGCATTGGTGGGTGTTTTCTCAATTATGATATTTCAGTTGCAGCTTAGTCATAAACCTGGTGTCAATGTATATTAAAGTGACTACCATATGTATTGTATCACTTACTACACAGTTGAAAGTTAACGTTGTACCTGAGCTAAATTAGAGATAGGGTCAAGGTTTTTAACCTTAATCTTGAAACTCTGGCCTAGCCAAAAGGCACGTTTCTTACCTCACCGATTGAAATAAAAAGTAATTTATATTTCAGCATTTTTTGCTTACTGCCGCCACAGAGGAAGCAAAGTATTTTCGCTTCAACATTTTCCCCAAAATTACAGCACTTTAAAAAAATGTAAGTCAAATATTTTATTAATTCCCGTGGAATGTTACTCTTGACTTGAAAACTGAATTTTAATATATAACAATGTCTTCCAAAAGTGGATTCAATTTTCTTAAATAGTTTTTACTAATTTCTTCTTAAAAATCAAAATTAGAATTGTATTATCGCATCTAATTATACAGTTTGAAAAATAAGGACCATTTTGTATAACTTTTGATCTAGTAATCGGATCTTCACGTTCCAGTACACATTCTTAATGATTTGAGGAGAAGATCTCAAATAGGCTAATTAATTACTGCAGACGATATTTAAGTCATAAAATCGGATGCAAAAAAGCACTTTCTCTGAATAAATATACCCTCTTTTTCGATGGATTTGGATTATTGACCCTTAAAATATAGGGGTAGCCGCAGTCTAGAAAATGAGGTTCCCATTTTGTATTATAAAGTATCAATTTTCTTGCATCATTTTAAAGAATGTAATTTTACTAGACAAAATGTAAAATATGAGCGAAATCGGGCAGATAGCTCTTAAAAAATCAAATTTTTAAAAATACCACCAAATTCATTCAAATTTTCAATTTTGTCATTTAAAATTTAAAGTTACATAGACAGGGTGATTTTGGGTCAAATTCAGTATTTTAATTAATGGCTAGAATTTATTTGAAAGCATATTTGTACAAAACTTATACAGGTAATAACTTTTTTTTTCTCAAACTATTTTTCAATAACCAAAAGAAAAGAAAAGAAAATTTATAAGTAACCTACTGAAACCACATGTAGGGTAGGGTGCTGTTCTAAGAATCGGAAGACAGGTTTTATTGTACTGACTATAAAAGGGATCGTTTTCGCTGTAAGAAATCGTGGCGCAAATTGAAGGATTCTCATTTGGAGTACAGCAGTCAGTAATAGTTCTAATATCTGAAAAAAAAAATAAAGTCATGTTAAAATCAACTTGGTAGTTGCACTTCAAGAAGACCGACCTATGACGTCGGCGTCAGCTCATAAGCAAAATGGCGGTGTTAAAAGAGTTGAGAAAAGTTTCTCCACATGAGTTAATTATGGTGAAATTAATTAAATACAACGCCGTATCACACATTCAAATGTATTGAAGTTTAATTCTTTCTCGTCTACATCTGTTATTTAACTTAGATTTATATATTTTATTGTAACTGCGGCATGCTTTTGTTTTGTGTACCTGGCAACTTCGATACATATTTAGTTCTTTTATATTTTACATGGCTTCGTGCGTGTACTTGTGCCAAGAAATATAGATAATTGAAATCTTTGCAAAATAATTTTTGTGTAAGAATATTGAATGTTTCACGTAAGAGAATTGATACTTGACGGGCTTGCCTTACTCGAAATAGAATAGAAAGAACAGTTGCAACGTAAACAAATGCCACGTTTCAATAACCAATCAGGATCGAGGTAACCACACTACGTCACTTGCAGGCATCGCATTAAGGAGCATTCTCACTGCAAGCGATCCGCATATGCGACCGCACGTAAATGCAATTCGCCTTTCATGTAGTTTCTAAACATTCGTACGCGCGTCTATTTAAGTCGAATTATTAGAGAGCACAAGCCTGAGATAAAATGAAAAACTTTCTACGAGCACAAAATCTTAATTTAAAAATCTTCTACAAGCAATTAAAAATCTCTTGAAAATCGGAAAATTAATTAACTCTTGAAACTGGTTTCAACGTTCTCGTTGCTACCGATTGAGAAATACCTCTTTTTTCAAAAATGTTTCAATTTTTGAAAACTCTATATTGGTTATTACAAATACGAAAAGTCTAATTCAATGACGTAATCACGGGAAAAGTGTGCTTACAGAGATTGATAAGAAAATTTCGCTGTTTTGTGCAAAGCAGTCGAAGAAATTCTCATATCAATCTCTGCAATACTGGCTTGCAGGTTAAGATTCAGAAATTAAATTTTTTTTCTTCCTTTTTTTTAAAAAATAAGTTTTACTAAAAAAAAATTTCCTGCTGCAAAATATTAACTGCGAGGTTAAATAAGGATTTTCGTTTATAATGAGTAAGAATAAAACATTTTCTGCGATGTTGAAAAATAGTGAGTGACTGCAGGACAAAATCGATGCAATTTTGACCATTTTTTAATTGTAATGAGATTTACTAAAAAGTTTTCCGCAATGGTGATGAACTCTCCGGGAATGGCGTTAGTTCGTTCGTGCGTAGTTAGCACTTTCACGTGAGTTTGTTCAGCGCAGTCGCTACAGAACAACCTGTCTGAGTAGTTTTTGTCTGATATATATATTAAAGCCTGTTTATACAACTAAAAGAGGATGTCTATTCAAATTTCGCACTAGGCGCGTAAGTTTGGCACCAATAGCGCATGCCCGTTTACATGCTTCCATTCAAAATTCGATACTGTGGGATTATCTAGTCGACCTGCCAACGCTCGCCAAATCCTCTGCCGCTAACTTTTTCGAAATAAACATTGTAAACACAATAAATTTATCAAACCATAATAATAAACAAATGATAAATAATTAATAATATTGTAGAGATGGTGGTAGTTAATTTACATCGCACTAGAGGTGCACGATGGGCTGCACCCCCCCCCCTTCGGTAGCTCGACGACCTGCACGCGAAGTTGAGCACTTTACGTTTGAACAGTTTAACGAGGACCAATACCGCACACCCTCGGTTCCTACGCAGACTGATCCAAGTGGTCACCCATCCGCACACTGACTGTAGCCAGTGATGCTTGACTTTGGTGATAATATTGTAGAGATAGATATGAGCCTTTTTACAAAGCTAAAAAAAAAAACCAATTCTGTCGTATTCTTCCAGAACAATGGATATTTGGGGGACTGTGCAGAGAGACCAACCAGTGTTTCATCGTAAAGGTAGAGTTGGCAGGTCTACGTGATAATCCCAAAGAGGAATGAGCGATTATCCGTCGGCCATTAAGAAAAAAAAACTAACTATAGTTCATTCACCGGGAGTTGGCACTTGGCTCCACCTCCTCTGACGCAGAGTTCATTTCAGAGAGGGAATAAGAGGAGAAACATCTCCGCACTTCAAATTGAGACAATCCTTAATGCGCGCCAAATACAAACAGTGAATTCTTTTTCAGTCACTTACTTCGCTTTATCATCTGCTATTGTACCTTTCGTTTTTCTAGCTAATTAAATATATTTTAAATTTAAAACATACTGTTTTCCTTCCAAAATATCTCAAAAAGAACTAATTATTCTCTCACAAGAGAGAAATATCATGAAAAATGATGCAAAATATCATCAAATTTATGAAATATTTAATGTTAAAAAAATGCATATGAAGTTTGCGAAATAAATATTTTTGCCATACAAGCGCCAAATAGTAACCTTGTTCACAATTGCTCAGAACCTTCTCCCAAAAATAGCGAAATAGTATCGTTGCATACCACGTAATGAAGGCGGACCCAAGTTCCACCTCCTGGTGAACGAGCTATAGCGTAGTCAAGGTCACATGATGTCACGGTTATTGGCACAGAAGCTACTTTTTGGCGATAATATCGGGTTTGGCGAAAATGGTCGACGGTATAATCCCAAAGTGCCTCATTCCTCTTTGGGATTATCCATTCGACCTGCCAACGCTCGACAAATCCTTTGGCGCTAGTTTTTAGGTTTGGCGAAAATGGTCGGCAGAGAATCCCAAAGTACCCAAAATTCAGGTGGTTACTCAAGTTATTAATGTACCAATATTTCCCCATTTGAAATGGTCTTTAAATTTGAATCCTTAAATTTATATTTATCTTTAAGATAGCGATTATCTTTTTTGCTAACTGTAACTGACTTAAGGTAATCTCTGATCCTCCAGTGGTTTACCCTGCACTCGATCTCGTCGTAGAAAGTGATATTCTTTCTGTAAGCATTTCTTAAGCTTCCTTTTCGTGTGCTTCTCTTCGCTGCGCTCCTCAGATTTATAGGATTGTAAAGGAATCAACAATTGTAACTTAAAGACAAAAGGTAATTTGAATTAGATTAAATTCATGATTTCTAATAAGTACAAAATTTCATAAATTTTTGAGAGACTGCATTTGGAGAAGGAATGTGGGGTACACGGTTCCTGCATTTCGCAAACTTAGCTCCTGAGGTCAAAGCCTAAACACAGTACCTACACTAACTGAAAAATCTGCAATATCTGCTGGGTGCGGAATCAGTAATTTGGGAAATTGAGAAAATTCTGGATCCTATTCTTCGCGGAGAGAGACATTTGTGATTTTTGATTCTTTGAGTGTAGGGTCTATTGCTAGGAGTCCATAAGTGTAGGGTCTATGAAGTGTAGGGTCTATTTCTTCCATTTTAAGTGTATAGGGTCTTCTGCGAGAATAAGAAGGACTTTATTTGACACCTGAACATAATTGCTTATTCATAAAATTTAATGTAATAGCTTTTTAAGATAATGTTTTTTACAAGGTATCCAAGGTCTAGTTAGGGTTAGGGCAAATGAATTTGTTTCTTGTGAAGGACGAGTGGAAACGAAACATTGCAGTTTGCTTGTAACTTGTTTCTTCTGCCCTGACCCTTGTCCCGATAGATGCCCCTTTGTGGGGCAAAGGTAAGGACGTTGTTTTTAACTCCTGAACAGGTTAAAAAAAGGCACTTTTCTTCCTGATAGAACTCAGCTGTCAAAAAGAAGAAGACGGCGGGGGGGATGTTCTAAATATGTTTATAATTATCCTTATTTAACTATCACCAATAAATGTATATTCTTTTAAAGTATCGCCACTCAATTGGAAAGAGAGAGATATAGAAGGCGTTGTTACGGAATGGAAATGATTTTTTTCTGGAAAAAAACCCCACAATAATAGATGGTTGACTGAATATAAGAAATAGCAAGTTTCCTAGAACCGGAAGAAATTTAGAAAATCCCTCGGCGATGCGTGAACAGTCTTCTAATATTCTGGGAAGTTTTATTATTGTTTAAATTTACGCGCTCACCATTCCGTAATTTATAAATTCTGATAGGGTCGTGAGACTAAACAGATAAAACAAATAAGCTTAAAACAAATTAAACAAAATTAATATCGCAGCAAAAAAAAATGCAAGGTTTGCCACGTTTTGAGTGTTATCCCTTATTTGGCTATATTTATGTAAAATAGCACCGTTTGTTATTTTTGTGGGTAGCATCATAGCAAGCTTGCGGATTGTCTTCCGAATTCATTTGTTGCTCCCTTCTTTGAAAGTTAGATTGAAAGAACGCGTTATATTGAAAACACTACAAGTATAATAATAATATTGGATGGTACAATTTTCCAAGCTTAGGGGTAAAAATCAGTCGGAAGTAGTAACCCGTAAGTCTTACGACTCATTTTAACCACTGGCGCGTTTGTTACTTAGCTTTACACCATTCTGTAATCCTAATTTTTTTTAAAAGTTCATTTTGCCTGTTTTTATAATTTATCCGAATATCGTGTTGAGAATGTTTTACTGGTTACTGTAGAGGGTGTGGGTCAGCCGTTGTAGAAACGAAATTTACTCAGATACAATCATGCTACTGAAATATCCTGTTTCTCAGGAAATGAAGACAACTTTCCACGATTTCGAACGGAAATGCTTTTATTTATGAATCAGTAGATGTCCACTCGGATCTTTGGGCTTGGTGAAATTACATCTGCGATTTTCTACGCATCCAGCCAATTACCTTCGCCTCCCGCTTTATCGTAAAATGCAATGGGTTACTTATATATTTTCTTTAATGAACTATAGAAAGTTAGGATTTAGGGTTCTTGATTTAACTGTCTAACGAAAGTGGTGAAAGAAGTCTGGAAATAATAAATTCTTCTAAGAACAAGCGGGGGAATCAACAAAAAAAAAACAGCATGTGAAGTAGATCGAACTACTGGGAATTGGCGATCGAAATGGGCTCGTACAGCAGAACTCTCTACCCATGGCAACACTTCATATACTATCACCATTAGCGTGTAGAGAGTCATAGGAAAAGTAAGTACGTCAGTTTCGCTCTTTAATTTTAAATGGATTAAAAACTTATAAATTGGGAAACTATTTGGAACTGAAAGCTATAATGGATATAATTCTGTATGAAAGTGTGGCGGAAATTAAAAAAAAAATTTTTTTTTGACAATGTAATAGGAAAAATACTAAGAAAAGGGAAAATATCATAGTACATTCCTATGCAACTGTGAAAAGGAGGAGAGGGGAGGAGGAAGACATGGAACAAATAATGTTCTCCTCAGATGGCGTATTCGAGCTTTGCGATCGCGAATACTTTTTTTAGAATAAATAGCTCATAAAACTTTTCTCGGTATAAAATTTTAAATATAATAATTTGAAATTGCAAACAGTTTACTAATTTTTCTTCAGTACGCAAAAATTACTGTCATCTATCGCAGCGTTCAGTGCCCCCCCCCCAAGCTCTTGGGCACATTCTTGGACAAATTCTCAATTCTTCCCCAAACTATTCGTTTTATTTAGTGTAAAAATTACCCCCCCCCCCAAGCTTTAAGTGGGCGCATCGTGCGCCCACCTTCCCCCCTGATGGGGGCCCCTGGCAGCGTCCCTTCTTCAATTGGGGAAACCGAGAAGGCTTTTGAGTGGATGAAAAACCTATGGGTGCACACAACTTTGTGATTACATCACAATATCTATCGTTACTCACTCTTATTTATAATTGTTTGTTTTCTGTAATCCTCTTAGAAAAAAGTAGAAGAGGAAATATTTTTTCCTTCCGAAAAATCAATTTTCGAAGTCATTTTTAATCAATTTGTACATATGTTCTGATGAAATATTTCAAACAAAACATGCAATTTGAATTCCTTGAGCTTGAAACTTTCATTTGTGAAACAGTTAGAAATAGGGAGGTGATGGAAACAATTCAATGGGCGTATAAGACTTCATTTATTATAGTTATTTAAATTACTCCCTTTTTCCCCCAAAAAATTTTTGATGACCTTTCTCTCCCTTTTGAGTTACATTAAAGACTTTTAAAAATATTTCAGTTGAGAGATACTTACCAGCACCTATTCCTGGTATTAGCGTAATATCGTGAACAATGGACTGTCCATAATATGTAAAAAACGCCGATACTAGTTGCGAAGGATTACTTGTATTTTTTAATTCTAAACTTATGCTGCGATACGTCGGAAGATCCTCTCCAGTCACAGATTTGCGAAATCCACTTATACCTGGAATGAAGAAATAACTGAAATCAATTCCCGCACTCTTTGTACCGGCTGCTGGTTATCACTTTAAATGTCAATAAATTGATTTTGACTTTCAGACATTTTAGTGAATCATGAATCTCTGATCTAATGAATCAACGATTCGTTAAATAAAGATAAAAAAGTGAATCAAACACTCAGACAACGAATATAGGTGTATCAATCATCCTATCTGCAAGGAATGAGGTAAATCAATAAATCAGCGAATCAATAAATCAACAACTGTACAAGTCAATAAGTTAATGTTGCAGCAAAGTAGTAAAGAAGAGAATAAGAAGTTCGAAGAATCAATGATTCGTTTTTCATTGATTTGCTCATTCACTGATTTAATTATTTGCGGTTCCGATGATTTTTTAATTGTACATTAAAGTACTTTTATTTAATGTTAAAAAGCAACAACTCCTTTATGAAAAACCTACCTAAAATAGACACCTATCTATTCTCTCATTTACTGATTCATTGGTTCGTTGATTCGCTGATTTGATCTATTATTGATTCACTAAGTATAGAAATGTACAGTTTGCTGTGTTTTGATTTAAAAAAATCAGGTTTTCTCACCGGGTTCCACAATTAGTTGCAACGTTCATCAACAGGTGGCGCTGCTGATTAGAAAAACTGCTAAAATTTAACAGGTAATAACTGTGTAAATATGTATGATTAACTATGTAAATATTTCATTTGAAATGGTTTGACACGCAGCAAGAAAATATTGTTATCGATTTTTACAGCCATCTGTTGACAAGTATTTTAATTAAATGAGAATTTATTCTTTGATTTCCTGAGCAGTAAGCAGCAAATTGTTTCTCCTATTTTCTCATTGGAATCCGTTTTGCTTAAATACCAGACAAAGAAGAAACTGTTAAATTAAAAACTAGTTCTGAGCTTGTGATAAGAGTTGATTTTTTTTAGTAGTTATCAATGCATTATTTCTTTCTGAAATAGACTGACAGCAACATACCTTTGCCACCACTTTTCATTAATTCGAAATAAATGCAAGACCAGCGTCCCTCGTGAAATGATGTTACTGAGTTAAAATGATTTTTGATAGTGTCGATCCTTTTTGGACCAGTTTTACTATATTAGAGAAACTTTTAACAGTTTGTTATATCGGTGAAAACTTTAACACTTTTTAAACCGGTGAAAACTTTTAACACTCTTTAAACTGGCGAAAACTTTTAATAGTTTGTTATATTGGTAAAAACTTTTAACAGTTTGTTATATTGGTGAAAACTTTTAACAGTTTGTATTATTGGTGAAAATTTTTACCATTATAAGCAGGGGGCATCATCCGGTCATTCTTATAATCACCGCTGCCCCACATTGGATGTTTTAGATTATTACAAATGCCATCAGCTCTTCTGTACAGAGTGCTACTGCTACATGTATGCGCAACATGAGATTTTTCACATTCCCTCACTATTTCCTGAACTTCTGGATCTCGTTGAAGATTTTGTAGTGTTCTGTTTGTTTCGTCATCTGAACCATTGTACCTGTAAAGGAAAATGTCATAAATGGGACCAATTTTAAAATGAAAGGCATAAACAGATCAATTAAACCGATAATATTGCATTGAGCAATATTATCGGTTTAATTGAATGTTAGATCCTAAAGTTAATAAAATGAACTCTTACTTTTTTACTTGTTTTGTAAAAAAGTAAACACAGCAATAAATGTGAATTGGTGCTAGATTTTTTTTAAAAAATAGATAAATATTTAATAATTGCATGAATGAAATAGGTCATGATTAATGTTAAATATTTCATAAATCAAGTAAACTGGCACTGGACATTCAATATAAGGGATTTCAAAACGTTTGAATGAATATAAGTTGGACATTAGTTCTAATCCAATGAATAAACCAAGGCTACATTTGAAAAGAAAGTTTATGCATATGGATACTCAAAGCAATGCTACTAATGGTAACAACTAAAAATGTGAACTGGAGGTTGAAGGTAATGCAAAAGCATAAAAATAATTAATTCATTCTTTTCTATAATGATTAGTTACGTTTTCATAGACTTTTCCTCGTCTAAATATTAATTTGTACCTCCTAATGCTTATGATTTTTTTGTTTTGATTTTCGCATGAATATGAAAATAAGAAAAGGATTCTAAAAATATGTATTAAAAAGATTAAGTATGAAAAGAGTAAAGGGTGGTCATTGCGGAATATTCTATTTAAAGCTCAAACATTTCGTATATGATTAAAAAATAAACTTTCCATTAGTTGATGCCGTGCAGTTGAAAAAACAACGTAAGTGCTTTAAGAAAGATTTCGAGATTTTCTTAAGAAAGATTCTAGTTTTTTTGCTATTTCAACACTATCATACAAAATATTTCAAACTTTTTATGCACCTGCCTTGATTAATAACATTGTGAAGAAAATAATTGCTAATCTGTTATGCAGAAATAGTTTTAAACAAATTAGGATGATTTTCACCTACCGATTATACCTCTGTGCAGTAACGCAAATTAAAAATCAACGTAACTCACACATACTTCACCTCTTTATAAGTTGCGTGTGAGCTGCAGGTTGTTGTAACGACGTGATATATTTTTTTCATTTCTTTATTTATAAGATTTTTTTTTTCAATACGATTCTCGTATTTATTTCCATTATTTTGATTATTCCCCTTGCTTCTTTTTCATTACATTTTCAAAGGTAAGAAATTTTATTCAATTATAATGTTACATATATTTACATAAAGTTACTTCATCAGTGATCAAGCAAGTTTACTGATCAAAGTCACTGATTACTGGTCAAAGTAATTGATGAGTGAATCTTTGGATGTTTCATATGCTATTAAATTGTTCCAAATAGCTCTTTTTTTAGTGTCTCAGGAAAGATGGGAAATTTCTTTGATGAAGACGATTTTAAGAAGTCACCTTTGAAAGAATTCTTCGAAAATTTTAATCCCTCTTTCATACATCAAAATTTTAATTAAGTGTGATAAAGGCGATTAAAGTGAATGATCTATCACATTTATTGGTTATTTTTATTAATTATTTATGAAATTTGGTTAGTGTAATAATTTTAAACGTATTTGGCTAGAATTTCTGAGACGCAACGTCATTTCCCGTTCAACCAGCAATATCAGTTTCTTGCATACTTTAGATCCAGGACGCCCTTTATGTAAGCTGTTAAATGAATGCTTTCAATTCTTTCCGATTATTTTTGCTTTTTTGTTTTTTAAAGCACTTAATCTAAAAAAGCTCATCAGTATAGGATACTTATATCAGGGAGTGGCCCTTAACTTTAAAAAAACATGGCAGGGCAGGGATATAATGAGCACTTTATCTGATTGTTAATAATAGCCACTTTCTATACGCTGATATATTCATTCACCTTTTTTGAAGATATTAAAATTTATGAACTCAAGATTTCAAAAATGATTCCTCTGCAATAGATATGATCATAGGATTGAATTTTTAAAGCTCTTATTTTAAATTTAAACTTTGGTAAAAATCCGTAATCGTCCCTTTTTTTTTTAACTCTACGAGACAGATTTTTTATCTCAGCACAAAGATATAAAAATTATATTTGAGTTGAAGTTTAAATAAAATATTACGTTTGATACGAAGTTTCAATAAATATAATTAATTAGGCAATATGTATACCAGGGCTGTTTTGTTGTGCACACTAATAGGTAACGCGAGCGTTGCAACGAGTGCTTGCGTCGCGTCCTGGCATTCCTTGGGAACAACTGTGGTCAGTTATAGCTGTATAGGTAACCTATACGGTTAGTTCTGTGTCTTAAAAATGTTTAACTTTAACAAATCTCACGGCCCGTATAAGGTAGTGTCAATGATGGGTTTTTAGTCGAAAAAAAACCTGCATTCACCGGCAGATGTGTGAAGTTTACTGACTAAAAATTGTGCTACTCCATGACAATGACTGTCTCCACAGATTAGTATCGAGTTTTACAGGACTCTTTTGGCTGGGAAGTTTTGTACCACCCCTCCATGCAGCCAAGACCTTGCGCTAAGTGATTTTCATATTTTTCGATGTTTTAAACATCATTTTGGTTACAACCAGTACGACGAAGACGTGAAAACGGTCGTGACCTCTTGGTTATCGAAGTAGGCGGCAAGTTATCATGAAGAGGGTATTCTAAATTCAGTTGTAAGGTATAATAAGTGTTTAAGCACACTTGATAACTATTTTAAAAGAGAGAGAGAGAGAGAGAGAGAAGCGTATGTAGAATCAAAGAATAAATTTGCTTCATGAACTTCTTTAAAAAAAAATTTATTTTTATTTTCTAAAGGCCCTTATTAAAAAAATAGCCCTCGTATATATGCCTAATTAATTATTCGCACCAAACTTCATTAGCAACTATTAATAATAACCACATAATGTGATTAATTTGCATAGTTGCAAGCTTGGCGAACAAAGAGCACGTAATTTGCCAAAAAACTTGTTTATTATTAAGATTAGCCGGAGATTATTAATTAACATATTAGCGACATTTATATGAAAAAACGTACGTTTTTCGACGGAACCCATAGTCGAAAAAGATGCTCTGTAATCTTGAGAAATTTTTCACAAAATTCTCTGATAGTATGAAATTATCTAATTTGCAATACATTTAAAAAAATATATATTTCTAAGTAAAACCTAAAATTTTTAAATCAGCATGTGCTCAATTATCGCTACATGTTAATGAAGTGAAGCGAGCGATGAAAAACAACAACGTTACTACAAGTGTTATTCTTTCCTATCGGTCAGTTACTTACAATACATGAATCATCCATTTTTCTACAGATCCAAAAGGTCACCTTGTATAGATAGACTACATTACATAGTTTTTTTTAAAATTGTAATATGGAGTTACGGCATTTTCTGTCTGCGAATTAAAGATTTAGACGGAGTTACGTTGAAACGGAATTTCAAAAAACTGCTAAAAAATAGCTTTCTCAAAAAATATTTTTTGCCATATGTAGCTGTTCATACAAAGATGCATATGAAATACAATATGGCTTTTTTTTCTTCTCATTTACGTTGTATTTTTAATGGCACGTCAGTATCGATGACATTTTTCTCTGCAGTTGCATTTGAGAGATATTTTATTGCCTTATTTTTTTGAATTTTTTTTTCTTTCTTTTTTTGATTCGATGAGAGTGTGTTATACTCACAGATTGTAGCTTTCCGCTATACTCTCTAATCGAAGTTGTAAGTTAGTGTAATTCCTCATTTCTGTTGATACTGTAGCCGCAATATTGGTAAGAAATGAACTCGTGTATCGAACTGGACCGGCTGAAATAAATTATAAAATTTACATTAAAATTTCAGCGTAAATGCTATCTCATAATCTATAACATAGTTTTAAAATAACATTTGATTTGTATTGATAAGGATTATGTTAGGCTATATTTATAGTTTTAAAGCATTCAGAATTTTTCAATTAAAAATTCTTATTGACTAGGCCGCCTAGCTGAGTTCGCCAAACCCCGGAACTGCTTTCATAGCAGTTGTTTTGCAATGAGAGGGATATAGTATTGGGGAATACCCGTGTATGAATGTTGATAAAATAAATGGTATTATTTCATTTCAAGGGATCGTAAGAAACCTATGTACCCATACTACAATACTAGAATGGCGTTAACAAATGTTTGCAGGGTGACCACGGTTTTTAAAAAGTTGTAGAAAAAGTTTTTAAATAAATAAATAAAATGTTTTAACTTAATTCTGCAGACCAAAAATAATTCATAAATTAAATATATGTATTTAAACTGCCCCACAAATTTCTTAATATAAACTAAGAGTAAAATCAAAATTTTTAAAAGGTCAACAACTTCATGAAATATTCGCCACTACTTTCTGTTTTTCTAGTTGATAATGATTGGCCACCTGAAACATTTACAAAATAGTGAGGCCTCAATTACGGATGCCGACCTGGAAGTATGAGCTACCCGCACTATGTAAAATGAGGCCCCGAAAGCCTGGTTGGCAGGGCATTGGACGCACGTTCGGGAGGACGGGAGTTCGAATCCAACCATCCAAAGACTCCCTGTGAAGTAAATGGCGGTCTGTGGATAAATGAACAGATGTATGAATAGGTTTGTCCTTTAAATGGGTGGGACGTATGGGTGTGGCAGAAGTCAAATTCTTGGCCATAGGTGGAGCCTCTGGAAGATAAGAACAATCGCACCCCTTCGCTTCATGGCTTGAGACAACAACAATTATATAAAATAGCAGCGAAAAAACAAATAAAGTAAGCTTAAGTTGTTTAAATTTTGCGACACTTAAAAAAATTCCATTTTGCGAAGAGGAAATAATATATATTTGTTTAAATTTAATGGTGCAAAATGATTGCAAAACATGTTTAGTTAAACAAGAAGGAAATATTAAAACACAAAGTGTACTATCCTTTTGAAGAACATCTTCCACCAAAATCGTGGGAAATAACAATTAAGAGACACTTTTTTTTTAATTAACGCATAACACGAATTATTTTATTATTAACTCTAATCTTCGAAAAACATTACATTACATTATATATATATATATATATATATATATATATATATATATATATATATATATATATATATATATATGTGGGGATGGCATGAGTGGTCGTCTTAAATAAAAGACACGTTCTTAAACAAAAACATATATATTGAAGATTAAATTTACATTGGACGGACGATTAACAATTAACGATTAAATAACAAAATAATAATAAATGAGAGTTCGTCTTTAAAAGTTTTGTAAAATATGACTTCTCTTTGAAGTGCATATCCACACGTCTATCTCGGTTCGTTCTCCATCGCGCTCTTTTTTTGGGAAATCCCCACTGCTTCCTCGTCATGCACAGGGATGAGTTTTTAGCTTGCATTGACTTGCGGGACTTCTAGCTTAAGGCGACTTCTAACTGACGGATCTGAGAACTGGTATCGGGTTACAGCACAGGAACTGGCACCACAGATAGGAACTGGCACCACTGAGAACTGAGATCGGCTTGATGTACAGGAGCTGGCACCACACTCGGCCCTCCTGTATCTCGCCTGGTCCTCCAGCGACTCTATAAAGAAAAAAAAGAAAAAGCAGAGCAGACTGAAAAATATAATTGATATCTGAAAATTAAATGTTTTCGGTTAATAACGTTAGGTAAGTAAGTATCAGTTCAGGAACGTTAGGTAAGAGTGTATCAGTTCAGGCACGTTCACTCTTCCATCTTTGCACGTCTTTTGTCTCTTCTTCAACGGCTTCGTCTTCTTTTCTTTTCAACGTCTTTCGTCTTTTTTCTTTCCTTTAACGTCTTTCATCTTTAACGTCTTTCGTCTTTTTTTTTCTTCTTTAACGTCTTTCGTCTTTAAATTTTTTCGTCTTCTTTCACGTCTTTCGTCTTTAAATTCTTTCGTCTTCCGTCTTTAAATTCTTTCTTCTTCGCAAGCTCTAAAATTCTTCTTGGCAACTGTTCCATGGTTTAAGATACTCCGCACACGTTGTCGAGCAGTTTGGTCCTTCGTGATTCCCTTCTTTTACTACATCATAGGTATTTCCTCCTTTTACTCTTGTTATTTTGTAGGGGCCAAGGTACTTTGGTTTTAGCTTCAAATGAGGTCCAAATTGGGTTCTTTTGATGGCGACCAAATTTCCAATTTCGTACGATTTTGGCTCCTTTCTTCTTAAATTATAGGTCTTTTTATTTTCTTGTTGAATTTTAAAAATTTGTTGCTTTGCGTTTTTTCTTAGTTCCTCTCTTTGGGCATCAAAATGAGACTGAAATTCACTTTCGATCATTTCCTTTAGTTTTCCCAGTCCATTAGT
Organism: Parasteatoda tepidariorum; assembly: GCF_982258835.1. Lineage (NCBI taxonomy): Eukaryota > Metazoa > Arthropoda > Arachnida > Araneae > Theridiidae > Parasteatoda > Parasteatoda tepidariorum. The sequence continues at coordinate 103,511,475 of NC_141763.1, forward strand.
GTTCATTTTTGTCCCAAAAAGCAATTCAAAAGGAGTAGTGTCTATGCTTCTTTGATAGGTTGAATTTATCGCTTGTTGAACTTTATTTGTATGCTTGTACCATTCAGCTGGATTTTCTAGGGATAATTTTGAAAGAATCGATATGATGGTTTGATTAATACGCTCTACTTGTCCGTTAGCTCTTGGTAAACCTGTTGTTATTAAATGATGTTTAATATTTTCTTTCGAGCAATAATCAGCAAATTCACTGGAGGTAAATGTTGTACCCCTATCTGAAATTATCTGGGAAGGACTTCCAAATACGGTTTTTTGGATTTCTAATTTAGCTAAAGTTTCAGCTGACGTTGTAGTCTTCGTGGGATAAATCCATACAAACTTGGTAAAAGCATCTATTATCGCTAACACATATTTATAATTTTTATGGGTGCTCTCCAAAGGTCCGAGATGATCAATATGAAAAGTTTTCAAAGGCACATCTTCTTTATGCATTGGATGCAATAGTCCTTCTTTCTTTCCTCTTTTGTGATTCACCAGTATGCAGTGAACACAATTTGCTATGATGTTTTCTATTTTCTGTCTAAGTTTGGGAATGAAATAATATTCTTCGATTTCTTTTTCCGTATATTTAATTCCTGAATGTCCTTTCTCATGAGCTGTTCTTATAATTTCGATTTGCATATTTTCTGGCACAACCACCAATTCTTTGCCATCAACAAATTTATACAAAATTCCATTTCTATTGCAATAATCGTCATAATTCGAAATTTTAAGTAGTTCTTTTATAGTCTTAATTCCAGTATCTTTATCTTGGGCTGATCTGAGTCTTGGTAGAATATTATCGACGGTAACACAAAATACATTAATTGGAGATCGACTAAGGGCGTCTACGTGTAATTCAGTTTCATATTTAGGGTTATATATTGAAAGGACAGGATTTTGGGCTAACAAAGATTTTAATTGATTAAACGCTTTCTTTTCTTCAATGCTAAACTTAAACTTACGATCTTTTTTTAGCAGGTCACTCAACGGTCTAGCTATTATAGAATAGTTCGGAATGAATTTTCTGAAGTATCCGGTCAATCCCAAAAAACTATGAATTTTTTTCAAATTTGTTGGCTCTGGAAAGTTGAGAACTGCTTTGGTTTTTAAGGTAGATGGGAATATTTTTCCATCCTCTATCACATGACCTAAAAATTCAATGCGCTTCTTTAAGAAATGGGACTTCTTAAAATTAATATCAAGTCCATATTCACTAGCAATATTCAACACCCGATTAAGCCGTTCAATACCTTCTTCAAGGGAGAAAGACAGAATTATAATGTCATCTAAATATGGTAAAACTATACCCTCATTAATCAAAGTTCGGAAGATGGTGTTTATGAATCTTTGAAATACGGCGGGAGAATTGCAAAGTCCAAACGGAACTTTAAGAAATTGATATTGTCCTTCATGTGTCACAAAAGAAGTGTATTTTCTGCTATCTTTATTCACATCGACATGTAGGAATCCGTTCTTAAGATCAATCGTACTGAAAATTTTCGAACCTTGTAGTCTATCTAATATGTCTTCAATTAATGGGAGGGGAAATCTATCTTTGACAATTATCTTATTCAATTTTCTATAATCTATACAAACACGAGGAGATCCGTCTTTTTTCTTAACTATTACAACGGGGCTACAATATTCGGAAGAACTAGGCTCTACTATTCCTTGTTTTAACCATTCAGCGACTTGAGCTTCGACAGTCTTTTTTTCAGAAAACGGCAATCTACGTGGCTGGTGAAATATCGGTTCCTGATTTTTAACCAAAATGTTCATTTCCACATTAGTTGTCTTAAGTTTATCTGGCGCATAATCTAAAACTAATTGTTGTAACTTATTTTTTAAAACATTAGGAACACAAGGATCTATGTTAATTTCAACATCATCAGATATAGTAAGATCAATTGGTAAAATAGACAAATAGTTTACTTCATCAAAACCCTGAATTTTATTTTTAATTGTGATACCCTTTTCATTGATAATTGTTTCACCCTGCATTAAGACATTAAGGCCTATAATAGCGTCATAAGGCATCATATCATTTTCTACAACACATATTTCAGAAAAACAATTGAAATCATCAATTTTAATACTTTCTTTAAAATAACCTAATGGAGTCACTATTGATTTACCAAATCCGTTTAGAGTAGAATTAAATGGAAATAGTTCTTTAGAGTTTAATTTATTAAAAATTGATCTTTTGATTAAAGTGGCTTGACTTCCTGTATCAATCAAAGATTTCACATTTAAGTTATCAATTATTACCATTTTAAACAACTTTGGCTCTACACTAACATTTAAAGTAGCAACTTCCGTTTTTGCATTTGATTTTGGACATTGCGAAGCTTTGTGTCCAAACGCTTCACATTTAAAACACTTTAAACCCTTATCTTTATGTATGCAATATTTTGAAATATGATTTTTTAAACCACAATTGTAACACAATTTATTATTAAAAATTTCAACATCAGTATTATACCTTATCTTTTCATTATTATTTTCATATTTATTTTTATTCCTATTTGAAACATCTTTTCTTACATTATACTTATCATCATATTTTACTTTTGTTCTATCATAAGAATTATATTTACTATTAAAGTCATGTTTTGTTTTGATTTTATCGAAAGCACTTTTACTCTTTGCAGAATCACTTTTTATTATTTCATAGACTTTAAGTTTCTCTTTAAATTCGGACAAATTTTTGCAGCCATACAAAACAATTTTGTTTTCATGTTTATCATTAATCCCTTTAATTACATAATGCATAAAAGCAGCATCATCTATTTTTCCAAAATTACAGATCTCTTTCATCTTTAAATAATATTCTTGAGCGGATTCAGAATCCTTCATTCTACGTCGATTCAAAAGATCATGCAAATTAGCAGAATTAATTTCAAAAGAAAATTCATCAATCAAAGCTTCTTTTAATTTTTGCCATGAATTTATTTCCGGGACAGTTCTGACAAATAAAGAGGCGTTCCCACCAAGAGATCTTTTCGCAAAAATAAATTTTTGTAAATCAGACAAATTAAACAATTTTGAAATATTTTCAAAATGTTCGATCCAATGAACAATATTTTCATGCGATTCTGCATTATACTTAGAAATAGTACTTTCGATATCAGAATAATTAATAGCAACATTTTGAAATTCAAAATTTCTACAGCCATTATTTTTATCTCTTAAGCAAGAATCAATGTTTTTATTTTCATTATTGCACAGCATTGAAAAATCATTCTCTTTCTTTTTATTTAAAGTTTCACTTTCGTTTTGATTGCTTATGTCTTCCGTGGAGCATTCTTCTGACTCAGAGCTAGACGCGTAGGCGGCGTCATTAAGAAGCTGAGAGAGTTCATTCAAATCAATTAACAAGGTCAAAATGTTTGTTGCAATTTCTGTTTTATTGCCTTCATATGAAATATTTAGAATATTGGAAACAGTTATTAACTGGTTAAGAGTGAATTCTTTTTCGATATTTTTCAATTTATTTTTAAATTCTTCGCTATCCAAAATAAAACTGAAACCATTAAAATTTCTTAATCGTTTTCTGTTTGACCGATCGCCTTCTACATCGAAAATAAACTTATGTAGAAGTTTTATTTTGTCAGTCTTAAAATTCTTCAATGCTTTGCTTACTTGCTTAATATCGTTAAGAATCATTTTAAATCAATGAAAAAAATGTACATACCCCAATTGTTGTTGCAGATATGAGCTTAAACAAGAAACGAAAGTTTCATCACAACGTCATTCGGTTAGAATGAAAAGTATTTGTTTCGAGGAAAATGAAAATTGTTTTCAAATTCAAATTGAAATTTCTTCACAGTTCAATTTTTTTCACTATCAATTCATTCATAATCCAATTTTTTCATCATCAATTTTTACATTCATCATCCAATCGTTTCATGATCAAAAAAAAATTTTTTTTTTTTTTTTTAGAATCTCACTTTTTCATAATCCATTCATTCACTATCAATTTTTTCTTTATCCCGCTTCTGAAAATTGTGGGGATGGCATGAGTGGTCGTCTTAAATAAAAGACACGTTCTTAAACAAAAACATATATATTGAAGATTAAATTTACATTGGACGGACGATTAACAATTAACGATTAAATAACAAAATAATAATAAATGAGAGTTCGTCTTTAAAAGTTTTGTAAAATATGACTTCTCTTTGAAGTGCATATCCACACGTCTATCTCGGTTCGTTCTCCATCGCGCTCTTTTTTTGGGAAATCCCCACTGCTTCCTCGTCATGCACAGGGATGAGTTTTTAGCTTGCATTGACTTGCGGGACTTCTAGCTTAAGGCGACTTCTAACTGACGGATCTGAGAACTGGTATCGGGTTACAGCACAGGAACTGGCACCACAGATAGGAACTGGCACCACTGAGAACTGAGATCGGCTAGATGTACAGGAGCTGGCACCACATATATATATATATATATATATATATATATACACACTACCGGTAAAAAGTTTGCGAAAACTTTGAAATCTACAAAAAAAAAGGTCTAAATTCAATTGTTCATAGAGCTGCGAAAAATCATTCAAATTGGATGAAAATTTGGTATGTTCTAAAGTAAACCCTCTACAGTTAGTTACATATATATGATCAAATTGCAATACTTTGTTTTTTGCGAACTGAATCCAGCTTTTCATCATGGGTTCGCAGTTCTATGAGCATTTGAATTCAGACTTTTTCTTCGTAGATTTCAAAATTTTCGCAAACTTTTGACCGGTAGTGTATATATATATATATATATATATATATATATACATATATATATATATATATATATATATATATATATATATATATATATATATATATATATATATATATATATATATATATATATATATATATATATATATATATATATATATATATATATATATATATATATATATATTCATTTTATAAACATCATTACATTTAGCTACAATTTATCAAAAATTATATCTAAAGTAGTATCCAATAATATAAAATTATTTTAAGAATAAACTTACTACTTTATTCAATATGTATCACAACATTAGTCTGAAATAGGTTTCATGTCACTGTTATGGATTTACAATATTAGATATTTAAATCAAAACTTTAATGTCAGTGAATTATTGTTTAGGTAATAAATGGGTCAAAACTCACATAGTTCTTCATCACGATGAATTTTGAGTCTCCAACTACTGCAAGTATCTCTCATTTCATACTGCTTAACGGAAGTAGTTAATACAATTGCAATAATAAGCCTGCAAATAACAATATTGAATATATTTATAAGATCTCTTACCGGCCTTAAAAGTGGCAAAAATAAAAATACAAGCTGTAATCATTTTGCATATATTTGACCACCACTATGTGTTATTTTTTTTAAATAAAATATATGCGAGCCGTGGTGGCTCAAGAAATCGAGTGCTCACCCACCAATGAGGTGAGCCGGGTTCGAATTCTAGCGATGACTGGTTGATACGAATTCCGCACCCGGCTCGCACGGACTACAGTGCTGACGTAAAATATCCACAATAGCAGACGGCTCATAGGTTAGAGTCCCTTGGCTATCAGACTAACCACGGGAGAGTTTCATGGTTTTCGTCACCATGTAACGCAAGTATGGGCTAATTCCATAAAAAAGTCCTCCTCGAAGGCAAATTTCTCCCACTACTTGATCCAGGAGTTCCCCTGTCATCTGGATTGGGTTCAAAATTAACAGCCTAAGGAGTTGAACATTGGTATAGTTCGTTCACCAGGAGTTGGCACTTGGCTCCACCTACTCGGACGCAGAGTTCATTTCAGAGCGGAAGTAAGAGGAGAAACATCTTCGAGCTTGTAAATGAGACAATCCTTATGCGCGCCAAAGGCAAACAGTAAATTCTTTTGCCGTCACTTACTTCGCTTTATCATCTGCTATTATACCTTTCGTTACTCTCGCTAATTAAATATATTTTAAAGTTAAAAATTGCTATTATCCCGGCAAAATGTCTAAAAAAACGAATTATTCACTCATAAGAGAGAAATTTCATCAAATTTATGACATATTTATTTTTAACAAGATGCACATAAAGATTGCGAAATAAATATTTTTGTCATAAGATCACCAAATAGCGACCTTGTTCAGAATTCACTTCCTTCACTTCCTTCTCCCAAAAATAGCGAAATAGTATCGTCGGATACCATGAGATGAAGGCGGAGCCAAGTGCCAACTCCTGGTGAACGAACTATAATCGTAAACTCAAAATAGATCTAGGAGTTCCTCTGTCTTATAGATTGTGTTCAGAATTACAAAGCTACGGAGTTGAACATTGGTAGTCATAGACCCAAAATTGGGTCGGCTGTTAAAAGATGGTTTTAAATTAAAATATAAGTGAACAGTGGTGGCTCAGGAGACAGAGTGGCTACCTAGATGAACTGAGGCTAGATGAACTGAGTTCGAATTACAGCGATGGCTGGTTAATACGAAATCCTCACCCGGCTCGCACCGACCACAGAGCTTACGTAAAATATCTTGAGTGGTAGACTAATCATATGCTAGAGTCCAATGGTCGTTAGACTAACAGTGGGAAGGTTTCTGGTTTTTTTTGCTCCATATAACTCAAATGCGGCATAGTTCGTTCAAAAAATTCACCCCGAAGACAAATTTCTCCCACTACTTGATCCAGGAGTTTCCCTGTCTTCTGGATTGGGTTCAAAATGACAAGGCTACGGAGTTGAGCACTGGCAATTGTAGACTCTATATTGGGGCGACTGTTCAACGACGGTTTTAAAATATAAATTTAAAGGAAACATGTATTGATAAAAGTCCAATAGAGAAATTCTTATAAGCTTTAACGTACATTTACTAATCACTATTAAAGTTTTTTAAAGGCCCGCGAGAACCGTATCTACAGAACATTGCAAAAAAATATTCCGTCTCTTTAAGAAATGCCCAAAAGTTACACTTTTTAATATTAGATTTCACTCGCTAAATAATGTGACATTTGTTTCGCAAACCATGCTCGGTTCGCAAAGTTAAAGAGGTTCGTGGAAGAACTGTGACATTTTAATGAATTGGAGTGTTCCTCCTTTTTGTTTTTTTTTCGCTCAATCTTTAGGTATGTTTGTGGAGACTCACAAAATTTTTGCTTGTCTTAATTCTTTTATAAAGAAAGATTTTTATAATATTTGTCCGTAGTATTTGCTGGTAAATTTTCTTAGAATAATTTTTGGTCCAATGCTCGGATATTCACGTTCTAGGATTAAATGGTTTAAAAGGGCTACCCCAAATATGCTAATTAATTGGTTTGAAGTTACGAAATCAGACACGAAAACGTATTTTATCCGAATAAACATACCTTTTTCTGGACGGATTCGGATTAATGACCCCCAAAATATGAGTCGCAATCGGGAAATAGGGTTCTCATAGTTTAGTCAAGAAAACAATCCGAAGTTTGTACTTCCTGATGTTAATTTTATTTTTTGCGTATTTCGTCATATCTTGAGAACTTTTTAAGCGAATTGCACACAATTTTAAAATTCGTTTATCCAATTGTAAATCCATGCAATATATAAATTTCAGTAAATATTTATAATTTTTTATTTTACTTAGCAACGGTCGAAAAAAATTTAAATTATTTTTTGCGTAATTTTAAAATATGTAATTTTGCATGGCAGAATACAAAATTTGAGTGAAATTGGTTGAATAGTTCCTGAGAAAGGCAATTTAAAAAAGATTGTATATTTAAAGCCTTAATTTGCAGGAACTATTTAACCGATTTCGCTCAAATTTTGTATTTTGCTATGTAAAATTACATATTTTAAAATTACGTAAAAATTTACGTATTTTACAATTTGAACGTTTTACGACTGTTACAAAATAAAATAATTAAAAATAGTAAATATTTATTAAAATTTATTTTTTGCATGGATTTACCGTTAGATATACGAATTTTATAATTGTGTGCAATGATTTTTCAATTCGCTTTTAAAGTTCTCGAAACATGGCGAAATACGCAAAAAATAAAATGTATATTAGAAGGTCCAAATTTTGGATTGCTCTGCTGACCGAACGATGGGGAACATATTTCTCACATTGCGGCTATCCCCTATATTTTTGGAGTCAGAAATCCGAATCCGTGAAAAAAAGGTATGTTTATTCAGAGAAAGTACGTTTTCGTGTCTGATTTCGTAACTTAAAATATCGTCTGCACCAGGGCTCGAAAAACCACCCGTCCTGGGCTGTCAAAAATTCCCGGCGGACAACGAATTTTTCGAATCCGACGTCCGCGCGGACGGCCATTTTCCCTTTAATGTTCGTGATACATTTTCAATTTTTGTTATCTTACAAGAGTCTAGCGCCTCACTTCTAAAACGACCCTCTAATCTAGAAATACAGCAGCATACTGCGCATGGTGGAATTGATGTTTTCTCTGTTTGGGAGTACTGCTGCGGTTAAAAGGGGCTTTTCAGCAATGAACTTACAAAAAAAAAAAAAAAAAACACACACACATTACGTACTGGTCTTAAACAAGAAGCGCTAAACGCAATTATGAACATTTACCTAAATGGAAAACCCGTTTCAGATTTCTGTGCCGAAACCTCTGTAAATCATTGGCTTGATTGTGGAACTGGCAAACGGCATATTTGATTCATTTAAAAAACGGAGTACCCTCGGATAAATTGACCTTTGTCATTTAAACTATTTCATAAAAGAAATACTAGGTTACTATTATTAATCTAGTATTTCTTTTATTACTGTATATTGTAACTCTAGCATTTGTAATCCTAGTAACTACTAATTCATCGTGCAATATATAAATGTTTGTAATAAATAAGAGAAAATTGTATTTTTATTTATTTAGAAGCTACGGGTTAGTTTCAAAGGAGGACGGGTACATTGTTGGACAAGTCGTCCTCTGGGACGGGTAAAATTTCTGAGTTTTTTCGAGCCCTGGTCTGCACCAATTAATTAGCATATTTGAGGTCACCCCCTCGAACCATTAAGATTTAGTTCTAGAACGTGAAGACCCGATTACTAGATCAAAAGTAATTCAGGGTGGTTCGTTTATTTGGCACACTGTGCATACATTTAAGCTTATATTCATAGAATAAAATTTTAGCAACCTTAATTTTTAGCGAACTGGTATCAAATTTTATCTAGCCTTGCTCTTTCATAACAGTTACCAGCGTTTTCTTCGAACACACTTTCATTATCATTCTCAAGAAGTGTGACACTCTGATACTCAATTGAACGACAATAACAATGAATAAATTTGTTATTATTGGACCAGCATAAGTATATTTAACGCTTTGTTAATATGAACTATTCGCTTTTAACTTATCTAATCTTTCCAACTTAAAACTCAATTTATTATACTTAACAGTTAGTTTCAGCTTTCAGAAAGAAAATTTGTAAACATGAAGCGTGCAGAAATTCGTCAAAGTTTACTGTGGTTATGACTATTCACGCGTTTGATAATGCAATTTTTTGTTGCCAATGCGAAAAAGAAGCTTTGTCATCGTCTTAGAGAGTAAGAAAGCTTCAACTAATCTTTTAATGTTATTCCTTTATCTAAATCTTTTTCCTAATTTATTAATCTAAACTAAGCGCTCTCACTTTAATATTCGCATCCTGTCTTTTAATCTATTTTTGGCTTCAAGTTATGCATTAATTGACGTTTTATAATTTTCCTATTACAAACCGTGGGAAAGACATTTTTCCCCTCGACCTTTTAAACAGACCAATTATAATTACTCGGTTTTCCCGTTTTCCCTAAAACGAAACATTTTTACGGATTTATTTTGCAGGATTTTCCCTAACTTTTATTAAGGAGCACCTTCGATTTTGTGTCACTTGGATGCTAGCTAAATAGATAACAATTACGTACAGCCTGGTGTCTGAAACCTGCGTTCTGATAAATTAATAATAAATTTATCAGATAATAAATTTATAATAAATCAATAATAAATTTATTGAAAAAGATTAAAAAAAATTAAAAAGCCAGAAAACTAAGAGATATAATCTATCCGTCAACTCGCACGATTATATCCGCAAATTAGAGTGCTTTCTAATATTATACAATATAGCCAAAGCAAAATATATTAATGCAATAACGTGAGGAGTATCAAAAAATCGATACGAAAGTAAAACATATCAAGTAAAAAACTACATGGAATTCTAATGTTTCTAAAAACATTTATTTAAATAATATTTTTAATTAAATAAATGGCACGAAAATGATTTGTAGTAATATTTATTATTCGAAAAAACAAATGGACAAACTCTTCCAAAATTGAATTAAAAACAATGAATATCCAACTAATATAATTAAATCCTATGTTAAATCATTGAGTTAATTGCGTGTTAAAATTATTATTGAATTTATTTACTCAGAAAATGTTTGTTATCTAAATGGATATTGTTACCCTGTGCAAATCCAACTCTGGCAAATGCGTGGCAAAAAATATCTTAAAATTTAATAAAGGATTTTTTTTCCAATAAATTTGAATAATATCTCTAAATATCGTAATTAAAGTTCATCCTTTTATTAAAACTTTGCATTATCTAATATAATATATAATTACCTGGCACAAATCCAGTTTCGGGCCAATCCAAGGAAACTGACAAATAAAATGCGGATTTGTATTTGTGTTAAAGAGCGACATAAAATATATTCCACTATTTACTCTTTAATTTCATCTTTTGTAATCTGTCGAACTAGTTACGAAAATATTTTTAAATCATTTTTGCAAAACGCTAGTAAGTAAATTCACGTTTGATCTCGCTAATAGCTTAATATGTTACTTTTTGTGTTGAATTTCTGTTTTATTTTGTCTGTTCTTAATTTTGTATTTTTTTTGCTTGATACGTTTTATTTTTGTATCGATTTTTTTGGTATTCCTCGCACTATTGTATTAATATATTTTGCTTTGGCTATGCATTATTAGAAGGCATTCTAATTTGATGATATGTGAGTTGACGACAAAATTATATCTTTTTGTTGGTGTCTTGGGATATTCATCCACTTTTAGATGCACCTGGATGATTTTTTTTTTTAAAAATTTTCCGCACATGCGCTGTATAAAGCAACTACTTCAATTACTCTTATCTGGCGCATTATTATTATTTTTTTATTATTATTTTTTTTATTTTAAAGCAGTAATTTCGTTATCAGTTTCAAATTGATTCAAACGCTCTGTTTAATTTTTTTAAAATATTTATGCTATAGCAAAAGTGGCACTAGACCTAGTATATATTTCGGACATTTACCAAAGGTCTAGTCATACTAGGTCTGGTTAAGTGCCATTGCCCGGTATATATTTGCCCGGTATATCCTACACTGATGTTTTTTAAGGTCAAGTGCCATTGCCCGGTATACCCTACACTGATGTTTTTTTAAGGTCAAGGGCCATTGCCCGGTATATATTTGCCCGATACTCCAAACACTGATGTTTGTTCTAATCTATCGTCAGTAAGTATTAAAATATTGAATAAATGTAATTATATCCACGAATAAATTAATATCAAATCGGATGCAATAAATATTTCGGACATTCACCAAAGCGACTTACTTGATTGTCAACATTCACCGGTGAAAGTCAGCAATCACCGATTTCGGTCATTCACAGTAACATGCACATCATTTACATAATAACCTCGTCAGGACGATTATTTCATACTTTGCCTAAATAGCATCCGGCATTTCAAAAAATAAAAATAATTGGTTTTGTTGGCGATGATCTCGTAAGGCGATAAAGAATCATGCATAGTACAGGTAAGGAAGATATTAACCTCGAAGGAAAAGTGGATGAATACCCCAAGGAACCCTTTTTGTTGTACTGCTTTCTGGGTTTTTAATTTTTGTAATATTTTCTTTAAAAAATAAATTTGTTATTTTTGGTAGTTTTTCTTCTATTCTTTTCCGTTTCTACTTTCTATTTCTTTGCTTTTTCATTGTATTTTTATTACAGTCACTTTATTGTAGTAATAAAAATTTATTGTATTTTTATTGCAGTTATTTCATCACAGTAAAATATTGAAAGAAAGATTATAAATTTACAGTATTATTTATCTGCTTTTTTGAATATATTTGTTGATAGCTTATAAATTTTAACTCTTTGTACTCCTAAGATTTTAAAATGCTATTTAAACTATCGTAAATATTTAATTCTTTAGAATACAAAAATAAAAAAAAAAATAATAACCACCAAGTAATTCCATCACGAAAAATTTGCTCCAAAAACTGTAAAAATTATCAGCTATAATAAAAGAGCTGAGTGGATAAAGGTTCCTTTTGAGAATTTATATAAATTACATTAAATTTATAACTTGCCCTTATTTCTTATCCAAAAATTTCTAACTGGCGAAATCAATCAATTCTAAACCCTCATTAAAAAACTTTTCAGCATAGAGTTCTCACCGTTTTAATTTTCTGCTAAAAATTTTCTGCTTAATTTTTGCTAGAAGCGAAACGAAAAACTTACTCGTTCCGAAGGCGTTTAGAAAATGTCCTTCCAGTAATAGTTAATTATGAAAAATTGTATATTTACAAATTGGTAATTAAAATTGTCACTCATTGTAGATTTACACAAAACGAGCTATACTGGCCAGACTGAAAATTTAACCTTTCGTCAACTGAAATGAACAAAATTTAACGCATCTAAAATGTTTACTTCATCCTCTTTATTATCAATTTAATAGATATTTCAGTATTACTTGTAAAAGAAAGGGTTATACTTTACCAGGTAAACATTTTTGATGGAACCATTTCTGTTTAGGAATAAAAATGAGAATTTGTGCTGCACTTTTGACAAATTTATTGACTAAGAGACCATTTTCAATGTGAAACATATAATTTCCCTTATTCATCTGATTTATTAAAGGTTTAAGATTTAATCTACATTTGTATGATACAATTGGAGGTTAGTGTATGGAGGAAAGCATTACTGTTTTCACAACGCTGACGTAGCATTTTATTTTAGAGATTTGGAGATTAACGACTGAACATATTAGGCAATTTTTTTTAATCTTTTGACGTACTAAAGGGAAATCTGAGTGGGCTAATCTAAAAGTTAGTCATTAATTTGTAGAGATGATATTTAAAAATCACGAAATTAGGTACTTTCCTAAAATAAATGTATATTCTTTGATGAATTGGAATTTTTGACTCTC